>NC_133666.1:668394421-668584421 GCF_037893015.1 Macrotis lagotis
ACATTGATTTTGTACATAAGAGGCAATGCTTGGAGAGTGGAGTGGTGAGAGAGCTGACCTCAAGGATCTAATTCAAGCTGCACATCCTGGCTTTGTGACCACTCTCACCTGCCTCAAGGTAACTCTAGAAAGCTGTGAGTGATAGAGAAGGTGCCCATCAACACTGGTAGTGGAAGGGAGTTACCTAGGGTCCACAGCTAGATACAAATTAAACATAATTGGGAAATGTTTAACAAAAAATACAATAAATAACAAAAAGGTTAATAAAAACGCAATAAAAGAAAGGGCATTCATGGTTTTCTAAGTCAGCATGCCTTGAACCAGACCTAGCAAACCACAGGTCCAGTCCTGAGTCCCTATCTATTTATTTATATGCAGGGTCCAGAGTGTTTGATTTTGGTTTCTCCAGGAAATGCTACTGGGCTTGTCAGGAAGTGGTACATTCTTTTTTTTCTCTTTTTTTTGGTTTTTGAAGGCAGTAGGGTTAAGTGACTTGCTCAAGGCAAGATTTTTTTTTTAAGTGTCTGAGGCCACATTTGAACTCAGGTCCTTCTGACTCCAGGGCCAGTGCTCTATCCACTGTGCCACCTAGCTTCCCCGAAGTGGTACACTCTTAATACATGTTCCTTTTGGACACATTTCCTTACACTTTAGAAAGGCAAACCATCAGTTTTTCTTTTAACTTCAAATTTTCATAAAAATGTCCCACCTTTGCAGAAAGGGACTTATCCCAAGTAGAGAGGACAGACATCTTTATTGAAATCAAGTATGTCACAGAAACAAGTGTGTCTTCCACATGGTGAGGTCACTGACCCCCAGAACTCCTGGGTGAGGAGATTCTTGCTACCAAGGGAGATCACTATCTTCCTTGCGACAGATTTAGAGAGACTTTAACCCAGGTCTTGATTTTTCAGGTAGTGAGCACTTAATAAGCCAAATGATTTCAACTGCAAATAAAAGCTAAGAAAATAATTGTACTCAAGACAAGAACACAGGATTTGACAGCTTCCAACACGGACCAGGCTGTTTTACTTATGGTAGGCTCTAGAATGTACTGAAATTCTGCAGAAATTTGCACAAGTCCTGAGGACCAAATCAATTCCAATGAACATGGATGTTAGATTTAAATCACTTTCTCTGTATTAATCTTAAAAGATAGGGAGCAGAACATCAAAATACTCACTTTACAGATGAGAAAACTTAAGGCCCTGAGAAATGAAACAGTTTTTCCACCATCTAACAGCTACTAAGTGTGAGAGTTAGGGCTTGAAGCAATAGTCCTTCCACTCAAACAGAGTGTATTTTGTACACCACAATACATCAAAAGTATTGGGACCAAGGAAAGTTCAAGAGAGTCTAATGGGGTCAAATCAGTAAAAAAAAAAAAAGATCAGGTGGTAGGGAATACAGAGGGAAAGAAAGATTGATGGAAAAAAGATTAAACATTTATTTAAAGTTCATGTCAAATTTAGTCAGATGACAAGACAGACAAAAATAAGGTTACCACAGCATTATCGTGCTAGACTGATAGTTGGGTTGGATACAGGAGTGATTTGTTCATGTTTAATAAAAACATGGTCGAAACATCTTTCCATCAAGCACAGCATTATTTCCTAAAGTGACCATTGGAGAGTAAAGTGTCATAGGCTTGCAGCATGAAGATTTGCTTTAAAAAGATGTACAGCTAGGTGGTACAGTGGCTTGAGTACCGGCTCTGGAGTCAGGACCTGAGTTCAAATCCAAACTCAAGACACTTAATACTTAGCTGTGTGATCTTAGGCAAGTCACTCAATCCCACTGCCTTGCAAAAACAAAAACGTACAATGTCTTTCATGATATAATTTATGAAGAACCAGGGATGAGATCTGTGATTTCACTGGTTGAGTTAAATTTCATTATTTGACCCAAAACAGGGTAAGTATTGCCTCTGCTACTTCTATTCTGAGAGCTGTTGCAGAGGAGGGGAGTCAAACTCAAATGGAACTGGATTAGTTTCAAATAGAAAATAAACTCCTTAAGGATCCTGAGGATGTATACTAATTTAAAAAATTATACTAAGATTATGTTTTACTGTATTTATGTTTATTTTGTTAAATATTTCCCAGCTTCATTCATAATTGGTTCCAGGCTTGGAAATGTTGGGGGCTACATTTCTGCTCCAAATCTGAGATAGATGAAACTTAAGCTCAGGTTCTGGTTGGCTCTGCCACTCTACTTACTAGGCCATATTGTCTCTTATGTTCCAGTAAGCTTAAAAAAACAAACAAACAAAAATAACCAACCTAATAAATTAATGAAGTAGAACTGGCAGGCAAAGCAATGTTGCAGTATTAGGATGAAATAAAATGCCCAGCTGATGGCACCAAAAGTCAACTGATGGGAAGGGGCTGATTTTCAGGGAAATATTTAGCACTTCTTATATAGAAATCCCTTTCATCACTTCCCACAAAATTGTATTTAAAATAACCATCTTGGTTTCTTCCCAATCAAGGCAGTCCCATAAAAGAACAGTCATGCTGCAGAGATCGCCTCTGCAGTTTGCTTTATTGGAGACACATCCGCATCTTTTTTGTAAAACTGTGTAGGATTCTGATTTCTAGGTTAGGCATATAGCATTTCTCCCCCCTACCCCATTCAAAGTGTTTGCAGAGAATTTTTGTTCCAAACAGGAAAAGCACAAAGACAGGAAATATAGAAGTTATTTTTATTTTAAATGGATTCAAAGAAATGAGACTACTGTGGCTCTGGCCTGAAATTCATAGGTTTCTAGCTTTGGTCTTACAAGGTATAAAGAAAAAGAACAATTTTTACAAAAATTTCCCCTCCATCCCTTTCTAGAAAACATTCTGCTTTTAAAATCTAGACTGAAAGTGTGGCTCTTTCTGACTTCCAAAGATGATGCAACTGTTCTATTTGAAACTCCTATAGTGATCTTTTCTTATTTAAAGAATCTAACAGTAGTCTTGTGACATTTTGACTCATGTATAAAAACAGAACCAACTAAAGCTCATCTCATATACAATACTTTTTTGAAAACCTTAAAAATACTAAAAACCAGGGGCAGCTAGGTGGCGTAGTGGATAAAGTACGGGCCCTGGAGTCAGGAGTACCTGAGTTCAAATCTGGCCTCAGACACGAGTCAGATACTATATGATTTAACTAAGGCACTTAAAATGGCTTTGGATATTGAATTTTTTGTACCTAAATTCATTTTCCTTCCTGAAGAACTCCACAGTGAATTAGTGTTTATTTTCTAGCATAACTCCAAATCTAATAAATGATCTCTTAATGGGCAAATCTAACATTCTTCTCTTTTTTTTTAGTCTTTGATATGATAGATAACCACCTTTTTTCTAGATACTTTTCTCCAAGCTTTAGTGACACAGGTCTCTCTCCTGGTTCTCTTCAAAGGAAACATGACATCTGCAAGTTTAGAGTACCCACCTTGGGTGTTCACATGTACTATTGGTACCCAACCTGTGTTAAGAGCATTCCAAGATCGCACTGGTCTGATCACCCACAATCAGACATACTGTGATTAGTCTCAGAGTGATGTTGTTTTGAACTTCTTCAATAACAAAAGACACAGGTCTTTCTCCTGGTTTTCCTACTGACTGATCTTCCTTAGTTTCCTTTCCAGGCTCCATTCAAGGCTCTATTGTGGGCTCTCCTCTTTTTTTTTCTCAGTACTGTTTTGTTTGCTGATCTCATTATGCTCATAGGATCATCTCTATGTAGATAAATCTATTTATTCAGCTAGTATCTCCTAACTTCCAGTCTTTCATATCCAACTGTCTAATGGACACCTTGAACTGTCCCCTGGACATGTTAAACTCAACATTTCCAAAACAGAATTTATTAAAGCTTCTCTCCTAAGTCTTCATTACATATTTTCCTATTACTATGAAGGGTATCACTCTTGTCATCTTGGCTGGAAACCTAGGTATTACTTTTGACTCCTGACCATTTCTCAACTCCATACAGCCACTCAGTGCCCAATCCTATTGATTGATTCTACCTTCATAACATCTCTTTTACATACCTCCTTCTGAACTGACACTATTACCACCATATAAGAGTGACCATCACCTCATATGTTTGACTTCTGGAACAACTTTACTCCCCACTCCAGTCTCAACTCAGCTGTCAAATTTACTTTCCTTAATTACAGTTGTGCCCATGTTATGTTCTCCACCTCCTTGCCCCCATTCAATAAACATCAGTGGTGCCCTATTAATTCTGGGATCAAATGTTTGGTTTTTGAAGCCTTTCTTTGACTAGACCCTTACAATGATGTGTCACTGGCCTCCTTGCTGCACCTCACACAAAACATTCTGTCCCCAACTCTGCATTTTCACTGTTTGCCATGCCTGGAATGATTTCCCTCCTCTTTGTGTTCTAGTTTGCTTTAGATCTCCACTAAAACTTCACTTCTACAAGCTGCATTTACCAGTCTCCTCTATAATACTCCTGCCTTCACCTTGAGATTCTCTCCAATTTATGCAGGTCTTGTCAGTATACAGTTGTTTTCTCCCAAGGTCCTTGAAAGTAATTACTATTTTTTCTTTCTATGTTCAGGACTTAGCATAATGCCTAAACATAGGAAGAACTGTTTAATAAATGCTTGCTGACTTGTTGATGATTCTTTTCCCTCTTCGATAAACTACTATTAGCTTGTTTTCCTCAATCTCTTCTATCTTCTCCACTTCAAAGTCATCTCCTTTTTACCTTTCTCCTATCCCCTGAAGACACCTGTATGAAGGAAGCCGTCCCCAAGTGCAGGTAAAATGGCTACAGTATGACTCATGAGTGGTGCTCTGAGAGAACTAACCCATCACTTTGGAGTGATCAGTTCCCATATCGATATTTGTATTGTGCAAAGACCTCTCACTGCACTCTGTGTGAGTTCACATCTTTCATTCTTATTCTTTAAACATAAGATACTAGGTAGGGTCTCCATAGGTATTCAGAAACAGAAGCATAACAGTTAAAAGCATCTAGAGCAAATCCATGCATAGCTGACTGCTGCACAGTGCGATCTACAACACATTGAAAGAACCAGAAGCTCCCCTTGAAGACCATGAGTGGATGCCCTCAAGAGGAGTTACAGACATAGCTAAGAATCACAGGGGATGGAGAAGGCCAGAGAGTTTACACTCTGCACCCATGGCAGGAATCCTCACAGCAAAGAAGTCACTGAATACTCAACAAGCTTCTTAGGATCACTTTCCCTTAAAAAAAGTTTTACTGACACCTTTTATTTTCTAACTAACTTACATCAATAATTTTCTGATTCAATCCCCTCTCTTGAACAAAGAAAAACTGAAGCACCCCCTGAGAGTCATTGAACCCATAGTTCTTCACCCTTTCCTCCACCAAAGGGAAAAATTATATTTACTAACTTGCTCTCCAGGACTAAGATGATTCCCTTGATTTTTAAAAGATCACAATGAACACACTGGAGGTATTTTCTTAGGAAAGGATTGTCATGTGCTTCAATCCTTGGTGAGATCACAATTCAATGATTAAGAATTCAGTTGTCAAGGAGGTAATTATGATATCAAACATAAAGGATCAAGTTTTCTCATAGGATCACACTGGAAGACCACCAAAATCAGTGCAAATACACTCATAAATTATAATCCAGAAGATAATATGATTCACATTTACTCTGAAAATTTCCTTCCATGTTTAAATTGTGCAAATTATATGAGATTTTATTTTTATTTTGGAGAGATGAGCCACCAAATGGCATATTTTTGACTATGGAAAATTAATGAGATCTTTAAATTTCATATGCATTTCCTAACCATCTCATATGTGCCTGGCAATGTGGATACAAAGACAAGAACCTCAATCTTTTATCTAGTGCATAATAAAAGTTTAGTGGAGTAGACAGAGCATAGGCCCTGGCCCAAGAGACCTGTGTCATCGTGGGCAAATCACAACTTCAGTTTTGTTTGTCTGTAAAGGGGGTGATAATCCTTTATCTCACTCTCCAGTTTAACATTTGCTCAACTTCACAAGATAGTAAGATAAAACTTTGAAGACTTTTAAAAAAAGACTATAAATGAGTTATAGGCAACTGGGATATTTCAAGATAAATGTCTGTTGTCAATCTTCCAGCTTTAAGATGATCAAAGATCTTCTCCCAAAAGTGTCCTATGTGATGCCCTCAGACAAAAAAAAACTCACTTTGAAAAACCTTTTCAGTAACAAAATTCTTTTACCATATGCTAATTTATCACTACTTAGAGTCATAAAGTGGTTAACTAATGAAGGTACAAACATCTCTAAATCTTCTAGTCTTATTCTGTTTAGCTTAAGCCAAAGATAAAAATAACTTTTTTACAAGTTTTCTTTCAAACTGTGCTGCAGTTATAGATGGCTAAATAGGTAATTCAGTTAATGTGACCATTATTTCCTTGAGTAAGCTGATTTACTGAAATGTGCAGTAAGATATTTTACTGGGTAAGTCCTCTTCTAAAATTTCATTGTAAAAGAGAATTTCTCTAGTAGAAACTGACCAGTTACTGTACAAGAAACCAGGACTTGCAGCAATTAACACATTATAAATTTTATAGGCAACTAAGGTTTTTGTCATAATAGTACATTTTTTGCTTTAATATCAAAGAATTAAATTTTTTAGGAGTCAATGGCTTTGTCTTACTGTGTTACTGATAAAATGATGTAGGATTCTGGACTCCAAAACAGAGTATTTGTTATGTATAAATCCTCCTTTCGGTGCTGTACTGTGACTATCAAACAAATGACTTCATACTTATATAGTACCTATAAGATGAAAAGTTTGAGGTTTTTACGTTCTTTTATTGGCCCTGCCTGAAGTTCTCCAAGTAACTACAAAAAAAAGTGTCTTCCTGTGTGACCCATAATGTATAAAGCTTAGGAAAGCGTTCAAGGTTCAGATCCCATCAAGGCGATAAACTGCCCCTTCACCCAAGGTGGTTTTGGTCCAAACCAGTAAGATTCCATTAGAGTTGGGAACTCGGGGGGGGGGGGGGGAATTCCCTCCCATCAGGAAAAACAGTAACTGTTAGTTAAATCACAGTTCAAGAGAATTGCCAGGGGTATTGGGGTGGTCTGCAGCAGAGGCCAGATATGCCCCAAATCACATGCTCTGGACAGAGGAATCATAACTGAACCCCCAAATGAGAAACATCCTTTACTATACATATTAATTAGGCCAATTTCTTCCAAATAGATACATACATATACACATATGTACCCCATCAGAATGTGGGTTCCTTAAGAGCAGGAATCCCCATTTTGGCATTTGGATCTAAGGTACCTGATGCACAGCGTGGCCCCATGTAAGCCCTTCATCAGTGCATTTTCCCATTCATCCCCTCCTCCAAGCCTGGACCAGAAGGAGGGCTTTTAACCATCGGGCAGAAAGACCGCGCTCAGACCTCGGGGTTCCCCTCCCTGCTTCTTCGCCACCCCAAACCTTCACGTGGGCTGGAGCAGGCGCTTCAGCAGGGTTTTGTGGAAGCTGAGCCCCGAGTCTCTGGCCTGGGGGCTGGTTCTGGCTCGGGGAGGTCCTCCAGGAGAGCTGGGGGGGCGGGGGGAAAAGGGAAAGAAAAACGGTGAGGGAAGGCAAAAAGACGAAAACGAAGAAAAAGGGGAAGCATTTATTGGGCGCCCACTGCACGCGAGGCGCGACAAGCAGCATCTGCCGGGAAGGGCAGGCACGCCGGCGTCCAGCGCAGCGCCGGGGCGGGGAGGCCTACCTGGGCCCGAGCAGGAGCGGCCGGGAAGCCTCGCACGGGGCCAAAGCGAAGAAGCGCCCCCGGGGAAAGCGAAAGGCCCGTCGGCGCATGCGCCCGCACACGCGCGCACGCCCTCCCCGCCCCCGCCGCCTGACGTCATTCTTACGGCCCGTCGCGCCGGGAAGCCCTTGTTGTCCCCGCCTACGTGGGCGGGGGAAAGAATCCAAGCAGACCAATCAGAGGGGCCGGCCGGGGAGGAGCCCGGAGCGGGGGCGCGCACCTCCCCTGCGCCGACTCCCCCGCCCCTTCCCGACGCTCGAGCGGCCAATCCCAGGCGGGGTGCCGGGCGCGCGCACTCCAGTCCTAACGGCCGCGCTGGGCAGCTCGCCGAGCCCTTACCACCGGCTGTGGCGCTCGGCGGGTAAGGGGGGGTCGGGGGCGTTCCTCCTGGGCGTGGCTGAGGGTCGTGAACCCGGGGCAGGGGGGTGAGGGGGCGGGGCGGGGCGGAGCCTTGGCTGTGGCGGCCCCGCCTCCTCGAGGCTCCCTCACGGGGAGGAGGCGGGGCCGAGGCCTATTTTCCGGGCCCCCTCCTTCCCTGCCTGTGAGTGACGTTTCTATGGTCCAATCGCAAGGCGGTTGCGGCCCGGAGGAGGGCGGGGCTTACGGAGGAGCCGCCCGGAGGTGGATCCGAGTCGGAGGTCGCGGGCCGGAGCTGTCAGCGGCGGCTGCATTCCCTGCCAGCCGCCCTCGGCCCTTCCACCTGGCCTTGCCCTCCGCCCACCGGGCTCTCCTTTTCAGCCCTTATTCGCCTACCATCTGCGTGCCCCCTTGCCCGTGGTCTCCGGCCTGACTTGTTATGGGTGACCCGGACTCGGGGTGACGGAGCGGGCCTTTCCCTCCCCCTCCTTGCCGGTTCCCACCTGGAGCGCGAGGCCAGCGCGAGGGGGGCGGGGGTGCCTGATGGCCTCATTTCCACCCTCCCTTTCCCTTCCCCCACCCCACCCCCTCCCTTTCCTCTTCGCCAGGTGAAGAACTCGAGTCCTGTGACTGAGGAAGGCCAAACCCCCCAATTCCGGGGGCAGAATTGGCAGTCTGGCGGATTCCAGACGGATTCCACCTGGAGCCCCTGGTTATTCGGTCTCTTCCCTCCTTCCTTCCTTCCTTCCTTCTCTTCCTCCTGACTAGAAAACCAGCTTGGAATTTCCACCTCCATCCGCTGCATCAAGATTACGTCACTGGGAAAGGAATAATCTGACATGCAGTTACAGCTTCTCAGAAGACTTGTGCTCCAGATAGGAATCCAACACACAAGAGGCAAGATGATTTGAATCCAGACTTGTTTTTTTTTTCTTGTGGCTAGTGTAGATGCTGTTTGAGCCTCCCCTCCCCCCCTTTTTTCTTTTGTAAAATACGGTATTGGTCAGCTGCTGTGACTGTCCAAGCCACTGAGGAGAAATCTGCTTAGCTGGATCTGTTCCCCTTTCATTCTTCTATTTATGCTTCCAGAAAATGTCCTTGTTGGGGCGGCTAGGTGGCGCATTGGATAGAGCACCGGCCCTGGAGTCAAGAGGACCTGGGTTCAAATTCGACCTCAGACACTTAATAATGACCTAGCTGTGTGGCCTTGGGTAAGCCACTTAACCCCATTTGCCTTGCAAAAAAAAAAACCTAGGGAAAAAAAAAGAAAATGCCCTTGTTGTGGGCCGGTGTTCCTAATCATGCTCCATTTATGAGTAGATCTCAAGGGGGGGGGGGAGAAGTGGTGTAAAAAAAAACAACCTCCGGATGAAATTGTTTGATAAATTGCAAGAATATACATTTTGTAATTCTAGGTTTTTAATTTTGGTTTTTGTGTGTTTTTTAAGGACTCGTTTGACTTGAGATAGTATTTGTTTGCCTGCCTCTATGTAAAACAAGAAACCTTTGACTACAGAACCAGTTCTAATTTGTAGAGCTTAATTAAAGAAACCAAATAGAAAAAAATATATTGACGTTTTTGCAGATAATTATCTATGTGCAAAACCACAGATAGCAAAACAAGTTACTGTGCCATGTTCCCTAACTAAAAGTGAATTATTTGGTTATGGTAATTAACTTTTTCCTTTTTTTTAAAAAAAGAAAATTCATTAATATCACTAAAACGGTGATGTTATTTTCTGCTTCCACCTGAAATGTGGATTTATGTGCAAAAAAGTGAAATGTATCCAATCATGGAAGAACTGAAGATATATCTAGTATCTTTTAAGTCTTTTCCATTCATTTTTTCAGAATCTGTTGGAAGCTTAAGACTTTATGCTTCCGAATGTTAGAAACTGAAAATGTCCCTAGATGATGAAGTACCTGAAGATGAATCGGATTCAGTTTCTTCAAACAGTGAAGTCAAGCTACTTTTTTCAAATAAGAGAATGTAACTGCATTCCTATTAGACATAAACTATGGAAGATTTGGACTTGGTGAAAACTAAACAAGAAACCTTTCCATCTTCTATAGAATCTGATGTCAGAACTCCCAGTTCTGTTGGATATAGCTTAAATACTAACAGGTAACAATGGAAAAGAGTGAAATTTTTAAAAAAGCAGTTATATATATATAATATAGTAATATATTAACCAATTAAACAGTTCAATTCATTAATTTATTAAACATCTTGAACAATAGATATTTATTATTCATATTTGATTAGTACACCAATTTACCTTAAATCATAATCTTTTGCCCTTTAAATACTGCATTTCTTAGTGATATTCTTAATTTTTAGTGATATTTTAATAGACCTGGGAATTATTTAGGTCTATTTATTTACTTTTCTCCCCTTTCATATTGCCCACATTTTCAAGAGATATTTTAAAATCTTCCTTTTATCTGGGGAACAGATAAAATAGTAATTTGTTTTTCTAATGGTGACTTTGTACATGAGGTTTTTGTTTCTTGGTTTGTTTTTTTTTTTTTTGGAAAACTACATTTCTTTGCAGTCTTATATCTCGGCTCTCCTCAAAGATTATTTCCACATTTTGATGTTAGAATTACAAAATTGATAGTTTATATTATAATAACCCTTCCTATTATTCAGCAGTAGTATCTAGAATGTGACAGATTCAAAGAAATGAAAAAAATGAAAAAAATCTTTGAACATCTAAAATAGATATCACAAAGTCTACATACTTGACTCAGAAGACAGTAGTTCTTTAATTAAAGTCTATTTCATAAAAAGTTTTGATCAACTTGGTCAACTCAACAGCAAATTAGAGGTTTAGAGAGAGGTGGTCCTCTGGCAGCCACATTGATAATCTGGGAAGTAAGAGATAGTTGATAATATGAGAAGTGATAAGTAATTGACATCCTGATATTAAGGGAAGTGGCTTGCGTGCGTGCACGCACACACACACACACACACACACACACACACACAATAGAGCTTTAATTTACTTTCAAGGAATTCATATATATCAGGGCTTCAAAGATGAGACTATTTTACTATGTCAGAGCGCAATTGAGATAATTGATATAAAAAGTTTTAGAAATCTTAACAACTGTATGGCACACTTGTTCATAAAGATTTTTGACTCTAAAGCATGTAATTGTAAAATACTTTGGAGAGATTTCTACTTAATATGGCTAAAAATAATTATTTTTGATGCTTAAAAGAGATGAACCCTCAATTTGACTCATTTCCCAAGGGTTTTTGATCACTGAGATTTTAGTCTATACTTCATGTCGAAAAATATTCCTAACATGTAATATAGCTTCTACATCTTAAAATATCATAAATGTGTTGATCCTTTAGCTTTTTAAAAATCATACTTAAAACTATTTTATTATATGCCACATTTTTAAACAACAATTTCAAAACAAAATTGATGTTCTGTATGGTGGATTGATGTGGATACTCATAGAGGTTTAAATGACAATCCATATATCATCTTATAATTTTTGGTCACATCTTTCCATAAATCATCTAATTTTTTATGATATATGTGTTTGTATATATATATATATATATATATACACACACATATATATACACACATGTAAATATATGCCCTCTCTGTGTGTGTGCACATATGCACTATATATATATATATATATATATATACACACACATATATATACACATATATATACTACATATGTGTGTTTAAAAATATATAATAGGGGCAGAGCCAAGATGGCGACAGGAGAGGACCTTTTCTCAGTTGTTCTGGAGCAAAACTTATAAACTAAGGACTCTAACTGAATTTTTGAGAGACAGAACCCACAGAGGGATCCAGTGGAAAAGAGCAGAAAGGCTTGGCTCCACAGGATCGGAGGGGTGGCCTGCCAGATCAAAGGAACTTCAGCCTCCCGGAGACAGCCCCAGGGTGCTGGGAGCCGCAGCTCATGGCAGTGGGGGCAGTTTCCTGATCTACACCCGGGGAGCATCAGGCACAACTTGGGAGAACAGCAGGGGACCTCTTCCAGAGCGAGCACATGAAGCCCAGCCCTCAGAGCACACAGCGAGCAGCATGGCCAAGGCAGCCCAGATCCAAGAAACAGAAGCAGGTGGAGCTGGTAAGCAGGAGCCCCCCCCAGGGCATGAGCCCATTGAGCAGAGGGAGGGGAGTGAAGAGAGAGACTGCAGAGCTCTGTCCTCTGCCCCTGGAACAGGACTCTGGGGTTCTGACCACATTCAGATCCTGATCACAGTCTAGGCCCCCCATAGAACACCAGCCCCCCCACCCCCACCTCAGCCCCGTGGCAGAGGGGGACGCTTATGGTCGTTCACAGACAGGAGGGAAGACAGAGCCTCATACACAGAGATTCTTGTGGGGGTGGGGTGTCTCAACAATACTCAAAAGCTCAGGAAGCACCCCAAGACCAGGTACAGGCTGGAGAAATGAGTAAGCAGAGAAAAAGAGGAACACCATTGAGAAATACTTTGTCTATGATCCCAAAAAGGATCAAAATACTCAACCTGAAGATGAGGAAGTACAATCTCTTGCATCTAAAGACTCCCAACAAAAACAGAAATTGGGCTCAGGCTATGACAGAGCTCAAAAAAGACTTTGAAAATCAAGTGAGGAAGAGAGGAAAAATTGGGAAAAGAAATGAGAGAGATGCAGGAAAAACATGAAAAAGAAGTCAGCAGCTTAGTCAAGGAGATCCAAAAAAATGTTGAAGAAAATAAACATGTTAAAAACCAGCATGGTTCGAATAGATAAAACAGTTCAAAAAGTTATTGAGAAGAATGCTTTAAAAAGCAGAATTGGCCAGATGGAAAAGGAGATAAGAAAGCTCTCTGAGGGAAACAAATCCTTCAGACAAAGACTAGAAATCAGGATTCATTACTTCAAAACCAAAAGAATGAAAAATTAAAAGAAAATGTGAAACATCTCATTGAAAAAAACAACTGATATAGAAAACAGATTTAGGAAAGATAATTTAAAAATTATTGTTATACCTGAAAGTCATGATCAAGAAAAGAGCCTTGACATCATTTTCAAAGAATTATTACAGGAAAATTGCCCCTGATATCCTAGAAGCAGAGGGCAAAATAGAAATGGAGAGAATCCACCAATCTCCCCGAGAAAGAGATCCCCCCCAAAAAAAAACCAACCACCAGTAATATTATAGCCCAGTTCCAGAACTCCCAAGTTAAAGAGAAAACATTACAAGCAGCCAGAAGGACACAATTCAAATATCGTGGAGCTGCAGTCAGGATCACACAAGACTTAGCAGCTAATAAATTAAAAGCTCGTAGGGCTTGGAATATAATATTCTGGAAGGCAAAAGAGCTTAGAATGCAACTGAGGATCAACTATCCAACAACACTGAATGTCCTCTTCCAGGGAAAAAGATGGACTTTCAACGAACCAGGGGAATTTCAAATGTTCCTGTTGGAATGGCCAGAGCTGAACAGAAGGTATGATCTTCAAATACAGGACTCAGGTAAAGCATAGAGAATGGAGGAGAAGAGGAAAATATGAGGGACTTAATGATGATGAACTACATGTATTCCTGCATAGATTAATGACACTGATAATACTCATATGAACCTTTTCTTTTAATAGAGCAGGTAGAAGGAGCTTTTATAGATGTAGCACAGGAGAAAACTGAATTTGAAGATATAATGTGATGTAAAAATGGAGTCAATAGATAAAAGGGAAATGTAATGGGAGAAAGAAAAAGGAGAGGATTTCATATAATAAGATTTTTCTTTATTACATTGAGCTATTGCAATGATATGGAAGGGGGGAAGGCAAGGGGGAATGAGGGAATCTTTGCTTTCATCAGAGGTGGCTAAGAGGAAATAGCATATATACTCAATGGGGTATAGACATCTGTAGTAAGAAGGAGAGGAGGGGGACGGGGAAGGGGAGGGTATGTGAGTGATGGAGGAGAGGATGGACCATGGGGAAGAGTGGTCAGATAGAACACATTTTCTTTTTACTTCTTGTAAGGGGTTGGGATTGGATGGCCTGTCTGGGACCATAGGGCCAGGTAGATGCTGAGCAAGGGGTGGTATGTGGGTTTGGGGCCTCTTAGCCCCAGGGCTGGGGATCTGTCTGCTGCTCCACTCAGCTACCCTACAGCAGAGTCAAAGTGAAAGGAGAAAGAAAATATAGTACATGGTAGTGGAGAAGTATGAGCTATTGCAATGATATGGAAGGGGGGAAGGCAAGGGGGAATGAGGGAATCTTTGCTTTCATCAGAGGTGGCTAAGAGGAAATAGCATATATACTCAATGGGGTATAGACATCTGTAGTAAGAAGGAGAGGAGGGGGACGGGGAAGGGGAGGGTATGTGAGTGATGGAGGAGAGGATGGACCATGGGGAAGAGTGGTCAGATAGAACACATTTTCTTTTTACTTCTTGTAAGGGGTTGGGATTGGATGGCCTGTCTGGGACCATAGGGCCAGGTAGATGCTGAGCAAGGGGTGGTATGTGGGTTTGGGGCCTCTTAGCCCCAGGGCTGGGGATCTGTCTGCTGCTCCACTCAGCTACCCTACAGCAGAGTCAAAGTGAAAGGAGAAAGAAAATATAGTACATGGTAGTGGAGAAGTATGAATGGAGGGAGTTGCAATCAGCAATGCCAGCGGTGGAAAAATATGGAAGTAACTTTTGTGATGGACTTATCCTAAAGAATATGATCAACCCGCGACAGAGCTGGTTGTGTTGGAACACAGACTGAAGCACATTTTTTATTATTATTATTATTTTCTGGGGGGGTGTTGTAGGGCAAATGGGACTGGGTGGCCTGCCTGGGGCCGCACAGCTGGGTGATTGTTGGGTGTCTGAGGCCAGATTTGGACCTGGTTGCTCCTGGCTCAAGGGCCAGTGATCTGTCTGCCACCCAGCCGCCCCTAGTATTATTATTATTATTATTATTATTATTGTTATTATTACTATTTTATTTTATTTTGGGTCTTTTTTTTTTTTTGGTTTTTGTAGGGCAATGGGGTTGGGGTGGCTTGCATGGGGTCACATAGCTGGGTGATTGTTGGGTGTCTGGGGCCGGATTTGGGCTTGGGTGCTCCTGGCTCTAGGGCCAGTGCTCCATCCACTGCGCCACCTGGCCATACCTACAGTTATTATTATTATTATTATTATTAGTTTTAATTTTATTTTTTCTCTCCCCTTCGTTGCTTGTGTGGGTCTATATTTTCTTGGAGGGAGGGGGGTATTATGTTTACTCTTAAACAAGAATATTTTAGTAATGTATAAACATTATTTGTACAAAATAAGAATAAATAAATAAAAATTAAAAATATATAATAAAAATGTTAAACTTGTATATATTTTGTGAGGACCATTTGTTCATCTGTTGAGCACTCATTCTTGTTCATGACTGACCATTTCCTTTTCTGGTCATATATGTATTTGAAAAATGTCTCTTTTATTGTAATCAGTTTATTCTTACCTTGTAGCTTTCCATTTTCCTTTTGGATTTGTAATTTTGATTCTTTTTGAGGTCATGGTATTTTGTGATACATAGCTGTATAGTGTCATGTGGAGAATATTGGTCTTGAAGAACCTTTTGAACGGCA
Organism: Macrotis lagotis; assembly: GCF_037893015.1. Lineage (NCBI taxonomy): Eukaryota > Metazoa > Chordata > Mammalia > Peramelemorphia > Peramelidae > Macrotis > Macrotis lagotis. The sequence goes on from NC_133666.1 coordinate 668,410,176, forward strand.
TGAAGAGATTGGCCTCATAGGATGTACTGTGTGATTTCTCAGTCATTCCAGCCCAACTTTTACTGGAATTCTGGGTTCAGCTCCTTTTCCAACTCTTTAGTGTATTTTCATGGTATATATATATATATATATATATTGATGAACTAACTTGACTGATTTCTTATCAGTAGCTTGCAGTATGTATTTTTCACTCTTTTTTTTTTGTAGTATGGATGGTAAGACAGATTTCTTTTAGATTAATGTAAGCTTCACTGAGAAAAGGCTAAGTAGTGTTCTGCAGCTTGACTGATGAAATTAAAAATCTGAAGCAAGTTATCTTGGACTGTGGCACTAGATTTGAACAGTTTTTGTGCTAGGAAAAGCTTTTAAACTTACATTAGTGGGCTAAATATTTTTTGTTTACATTATTAATTTGCTTAGCACACCTATTCATAGGTATAGTTAGGATAAATTTCATTCCAATATGTTTATTGAACTAAATTAGTGAATTCCAGCTGAAAAGGTTTTACTGTAAAGCTCCAGAATGTTTTCTGGAATAAGTTTAATAATACTTTAGGTGTGAGAAACTGGCTAATTTGACATGAAGTTGCATTAATTTATTATTTTTTCAGAAAACTGACATCTTTGAGAGGAAATATTTTTGACTTGTGTTTAAAAATAAAAAGCTATCATTTCTTTCTTATTCTTATGTGTAATCTTCTGGTCAGATTTTCAGCAAATGAGATCCCATTAAATAGAATTGTGGTTTCGTGCTGCTTAGATTAATCTGAACTAGTGAATTATTCAACAGTTCAGTAGAATGAAGAAAACTTTTGCATTATTTATGTTTCCACAGAAACAGCCTCCTCAGTGCAAATGGGTTGTCCTCTTTCTCAGGGAAGACCAGGATCTCTGTAATTCAAAAGCGCAGTTGAAGTCCTAACCTCTTTTATGCAAGATCTACAAAACTGTGGCAAGGCGGATTCTGAAATTTGGAGGAAGTGTGAGGTAGCTTTGGGAGGGTTCCATAGAATTTGTCATAAAGAAGAGAAAAATTTGACTTTATAACTTGGTACTTTCTTTTCCATCCTTTCTTCCTTCTCTCTTCCTCCTCCTCCTCCTCCTCTTCTCTCTCTGTCTAATTTGTTGGATGTTTAGCGAATGAAAGAAAAGCAAAATGCTCATCTTTATAACTTAGCAATAAGTAGATATATTCTATAATAATTTGTTCTTGTATTGAGTTTGTACTTGCATAATATCTTTCTGCAGGGTAGCATAAAAGCTCTTTGATGTAAGATGTTCAAAAATACTTAAAAACCAAAGATTCCATTTGGTACCCTATCATTTATCCATGATTTTTCTCTTTTTCTTCATGTCACTGAGTATTCTTTAGAATGTAGATTTCATATGAACTCTTCATATAGAGCAATAGTAGTCTTAGTTTATTTGTATATTGAAATTTTTTCTCAAAATCTTTCATTATTGGCTAGAAATTATGACATTTAAATTATAATAAAGGTTTTTTTCTATAGCAGTTGCTAGTATTGGATTCTTTTGGCCAAAAGAATGTGTTTGCTTCAAAATACTGATGAGGATTGTAAAATTTATGTTTAGTACTGTATTGAAGAAAAGCAAATTAATATTTCATGATGAAGATTTCAAGCAGCAAATTCATATTATAATGAAAGAGTAGATAAAATGTGGTCTAAATTGAAAGATCCTTGAAAACTATAACTAGGAGTTGTGTTATAAGACATTATTGAAGTTTTGTCAGTGAAATGTGTTTTAAAGTTGAAAAATTAATAGTTTTCAAATTTTTAATTTTTTGTTTTTCCTTGAGTTCAAATTCAGCTATTTCTAGCTATTTGAATGTCTTAACTTTATTTGCATCAGTTTCCTCATTTGCAAAATAGGAATCATAAATAACTCCTTCCTTCCCAGGATTGATGTGAAGTTCAAATGATATAATAATTATAAAATACTTAGCCCAAAGTCTGGTACATAGGAAGTTCTTGTTATTATTAGCATTATTATTCTCCATGAGTGTTTACTGAAGTTTTTACATTGATCATTAAAATTATTTTTAAATATAAAAATTTGATTTATTATTAAAAATGATAAAAACAAGCAGACCTTTTCATTTTCTTGAAATAATAAATAGATGAGGATTTGTAAATTTTGAGAAACTTGTATATTTAACTAGGAACTGCTACTTTTCAGTTGTTTTCCCTGTGGATAACTCAATTTTATTTTATTTTATTTTATTTTTTATTTTTTATTTTATTTTTTAGGTTTTTGCAAGGCAAACGGGGTTAAGTGGCTTGCCCAAGGCCACACGGCTAGGTAATTATTAAGTGTCTGAGACCGGATATGAACCCAGGTACTCTTGACTCCAGGGCCGGTGCTCTATCCACTGCGCCACCTAGCCGCCTGATAACTCAATTTTAAATCCCAAGAAAGCATCCGAATTGTTCTTCCTGTTTCTCATTTTAGTTTTGTTTGTAGTAAATATCAAGCCATTTTTACTTGAATTTGGGAGAAGTACTTAGTTTGGTGCTTAATTCACCAAGTGAAGAATTGCTTAAACAGTTTTATACTTTTTAAAATGAATTTGAAGAAAAGGAACTTTTGTTTGAATTCACCTCTGGTTCATATCTAAGTCCACTTATCCTCAGGTTGTTGGACATCCTCTTTGGACTTCAGCTTCCTTGTGGTAAAATGAAGGATTTTTAAGGTCTTAATCCTTTCATAATCTTTTCATCTATTTGAATGAGATTTTTGAGAGTGTCATTAATGTTTCTGTTTCATTTGTGCAAATAGATACAAAGTATAAAAACCCTGTTTTCATTTGGGCAGTATGATATAATACAAAAGCTTTTTTTTTTTTGCAAGGTAGTGGGGTTAAGTGACTTGCTCAAGGTCACATGGCTAGGTAATTATTAAGTGTCTGAGGCCGCATTTGAACCCAGGTCATCCTGATTCCAGGACTGGTGCTCTATCCACTGCATCACCTAGCTGCCCCAGTAAAAACTCTTAAATAAAAAGAAATCTAGTTCAAAGCTAAATAGCTAAGAATTACATATAATTTGAGAGTACCAAGTAGTTGTGCATATTGTATAAATGTATGTATAATGGAAATATTAAGATTTACCAAAAATAAATGATAGGCCTTTTAAGAAAAACTTTTCAAAATAGCCAATTATATTTTTATCTTATAAATTAATTATACTAGCCTCTATTAAACATATGTTTAATAGCAAGTTTTGAATAAAATATTTAAGAGAGAATACATCTGTGCTTAATGTATCTCTGAGATATTTTATATACAAAATGTCTGATATAGAAGAACAATTAATCTTTTCAATAACCTGTATCCCATAGGGGCAGCTAGGTGGCGCAGTGGATAGAGCACCGGCCCTGGAGTCAGGAGTACCTGGGTTCAAATCCGGCCTCAGACACTTAATAATTACCTAGCCGTGTGGCCTTGGGCAAGCCATTTAACCCCGTTTGCCTTGAAAAATCTAAAAAAAAAACCAAAAATCTGTATCCCAAAGTAATAAAAGTATAGTAACAATATAGTGCCATAGCAGGCATGCACAAATCATTTTGATTTGTATATACTAGAATAATAATAATAATAATAATTTCCCCTAACATCTCTATTGTGCTTTCAAATTTACAGAGTGCTTTATAAAGGTATGTTATCTCAGTTGAACTAATGTACTAGTTCTTATCCCCATTTTATAGATGAAGAAACTAGGGCTAGAAAGAAGAAATGACTTACTCATGGACACACAGAGTTAGATAGTCACCAAGCATTTTATGATGTGCCTACCCTGTTCCAGACTCTACTCCAAGTGCTAATGATACAAAGAAAGGCAGAACAAACAACTGTTCCTTTTCTCAAAACACTCTCATTTTGATGGGATGTATAACATATACAAAGAAGAGTGGATAGAAGGTGTTGGAGAAATTTGAAGCTAGGTCTTCCTTATTCTAAGATCAGCACTCATGTTTCCTATGCTTGCTTCTTTTCATTCCCCCAGTCTAATAAAATATTGCTGTTTTGACTTTGTTTAATTCACTATTTCTTTTTTTAATTTTTTTAATTTTTTATTTTTTGCAAGGCAAACGGGGTTAAATGGCTTGCCCAAGGCCACACGGCTAGGTAATTATTAAGTGTCTGAGGCCGGATTTGAACCCAGGTACTCCTGACTCCAGGGCCTTGCTCTATGCACTGCGCCACCTAGCTGCCCAATTCACTGTATTTTAGTTGACTATATATATTTTGTTTTTCATTTGAAGAAACTCCAAATATTTTATTGCATTACTATTAACCCCCTTTTTCCTTAAATCCTCATATAGTCTCTTTCCTATTTTAGTTTATATTACATACTTAGATTTTAGTCTTGTTTGAAAAATAAGGTTCAATTTTTCCTAGCATACTTTGTTCCATAGTTACTTGGTTTAGGAGAAATAATGTCACTTAAATAATACTTTATTTTCTGTGAGAGACCTTCCTGTACTTCTCAAGTTTTATCGTCAGTTTAACTAATTTTAAATTAGAAAAACTATTTCCCTCAAATTGGGTAGGAGAATAGAGAAAGAAACTTTTTAGCACAAATTTAACCACCTGAAAGATTATTTCATTAATACAAAACACCAAAAAAAAGGTGGAACTTGTGGTATAAATTTGTTCTTGATTTCTTATATCATTGTTATTTATTTAGTAAATTATTCTTACCTTAAGGTAAAGTGTGCCTTGATCAGATCACATCTACAGTGTAATATTTAATTTGATATTTTCTTTAATTTGATTTATATCATTCCTAAGGATTATATGGCATAGAAGTCTTTAATTGCTAACATAATTTAGACTTGTTGAAACCATAGGAATTTTAATGTTGAAAAAATGAGTTGCTATTGAATACAGACTATCCATGCAACTAGATTTTTCATTTTTGGTTTTTAGTACTGTTCTGCTGTGGACATAATCATTTTAGTGTTTGCCCCTTTTATAACAATTGGTGAAAGAATTCTGAGAAAGTGTAAAACCCCTTGAGGCAAAAACCATTTTGAAAACATTTCTTTGTAGTTTTAGTATCTTGAATATAGTAGGCGTTTAATAAAAGTTTAAGTTCAATAGAAAAATCTAAAGAAAACTGCAAGGGAGCTACCAATCATTGTGCCCCAAGAACCATGTATGGCAAGGATTAGATTTTAGAGGGTCAATGAACCTGTATTAAAAAAAATTGCATCTTTATTATGACTAATCTCTGGTTTCCCTTTTAATCCTATGTATTTTATGCATTTAAGAATATCTTTGTTAGTCTGCCAAAGGGGATTATTTATCTCTTGTTTTACCTGAAATACACACTGTGTATGATCATATCAACTTAAAGAATATATTTTGTAGTAATTATTCACTGTATAGAAGAATTCTTTGGGTTTATGGTATAGGATTTCTTTCACTAGGAACCTTTAAATGTTTTTTCAAAAGTCATTAACTCTTTGATATGGGTGGAATAAGGAGAGAATGAAGCTTAAGGAAAATTTCAAGCCAAAGTATTAAGATAAATGGAAAATTACCAGAAATAGAATATTTTATATGATAATGAAGGTCATTTTGAAGATATTCTTATTTGTTTTCTGAGACCCTAGTAAAAGTATTACAATTGTTTTGATTGTATTTGACTGTATTTAGTCATTATTTTTAGACATTCTTTATTGTAGCTTATTCAATTATAACACATTTTGTTATGAAACATTGCTGCTACTGTGGCCTTGTAGTTCTTCAGATGATAAGAACAAAATTTTCTCTTTTGAATCATGATTTTTTAAAATTTACTAGGCTAAGTGGTTAGAGCTGTTCAGTTTGGTGGAAGCATGACAACAGCAGCAGATTGATGGGCAGCAACAACAATTCAATAACCGAAATGAGAACTTGTTTGTATGTTTAACTCTTCTTTGCCTTTTTATATTTTCACTTTGCTGTCCCTCTGAACTGCATTGACTTATATGTTATGTCTTATGTGAATAAATGAGTATCCTAGAATAAATATTTCAGCTAGAGCATATTTGTAAAAATATGAGAATAATTGTAAGAAGTTTGAATGACATTGTTTTCACGTGCTTTCTTATTTTTCTTACAAATTTTCCTACATTTTATTTTCAGCATATTGAGGAAGAGATAAGAAATTTAGTTAAGTTTCAGAAGAATAATGTTTTATGGCCTTCCAACAACAGGCATCCCCCTGACAAACTGACAAGTAGTTTTTCTACATTAGAAAATCAAATGGGGTTGTGTTCTGAAAGCTGTGAAAGAAATGACTACGCTATCAATTATCATAAACTTAAAGAAACTGAAATTCGGCCAAAAACATTTTCTTCACATCAAGACAGCATTATGGATAGTATTTCAATGAACAGTGCTGGATATAGTAATTTTTTTATCTCAGAACGAAATCCTTACAAATCTAAAGAGTCAAAAGAATTCAAGGAGCACAAAGACATTTCCAAAGTCAAACATATAACCCCTATGCCCCAGAAGGATTCTTTTGGAAACGATGTCAAGAACAAGAGCCTATGTATCCAGACTACTGAAGAGTATGCCTCAGCACTCAACGAGGATGTCTCTATTTTTCCTAGTGAATACGAACATAATTTTACCAGTGAAAATAATATTTCTGAAGCACATTGTGGAAAATCAAACGGGTGAGTAATCAGTTTTCATGCTTTGAAAAACAATTTTATTTGTTCTTTTATTAATAAGTTAAAGGTCTTTTATAAATATTTTCAGTTGGAATATTGTCAAAAGAGTACCAAGCAGATAATTGAAATATTTATTAGATTTAGAACCTTTAAATTATAGGTAGTGTGTGTGATAAAAATACACTGAACAAAATCTTCAGTGACTGTTCTGAGCAAAAGAAAGTTTTTTATTTACTTTTCTCTAGAGAAGGGCATACTCCCAAGTCTCACAAAGGTAGTGAAGATCAAGGAGCTGTCCTGAATTGACTGTCAAGCAAGATTATGTGGCCTAACTTTGATCCCCTCCTCCTCCTCCCTATCCTCCCTCTCCTCTCTCTCTCTCTCTCTCTCTCTCTCTCTCTCTCTCTCTCTCAACTCACTTGTTAGTCTTCAGAGATACATATTCTACTAAGTAGTGTTGAAATTTAATTAGTCAGATTACTTTAATATTCAAAGATTTGTGATTTCCTGGTTATGGTTGCTTTCTCCCCAGATACATCAATTGGGCACAGATACTGATGGTAAACTCTCAAACATATAGGATTAGATAGCCTTTGAGGATTGTGGCCAGAAAAATTGATGCCATTAATGTCAATTTAGGGAGAAACCCTTCCAACTAACTAAATCTGGTTTCTAGGTGACATAAATACCTAGACACAGATAGGACAGCACATTTGCCACATGTTCCTAGATAACATACACACACACACACACACACACACACACACACACACACACACACTGTCCTTTCCCTGAAGCCTTTGCAGTTTGGAAAATAGGACTTTCCAGATCTGGCTCTTTGTGCCTCGAGGCATAACCCATGAGAACTCAGAATCATTTCTATGTCACCATTAGGCAACAGAATAGGACTCTTTAGTAGAGATGATCAGTCAAATTACCCTAAAGTGTCTCTAGCATCTAGATAGAGCTAAAGTAGTGACTGACACACAGGAATTGTTTAATAAGTGCTTGTTAATTGATGATTAAAAATGCACCTTATAAAATGAAATCTGAATTCCTTTTAGTTTATGCTAATTATTATAAGTTGTATTTTTAAAATAGAAATAACTTAGAAAGCCCTTATTTTACAATTCTACATCTCTTCAATGGTAAAATTTTGATATACATGTTTGAAGTAGAGAAATATTTTTAAGTTGTATCCTCTTTATATATTTCATGTCTTAAAAAAATAAAATATATATGTAACTATTATTTCTCCAGGGAATTATTTAATAAAGGAACTGATGGTTAATCTCTCTCTCTCTCTCTCTCTCTCTCTCTCTCTCTCTCTGGTTTTTTTTTTTTTTTTTTTTTTTAGATTTTTCAAGGCAATGGGGCTAAGTAGCTTGCCCAAGGCCACACGGCTAGGTAATTATTAAGTGTCTGAGGTTGGATTTACCCAGGTACTCCTGACTCCAAGGCCGGTGCTCTATTCACTGCACCACCTAGCCGCCCCCTGGTTAATCTCTTTTGCAAAGCAAATACTCTTTTGAAAAATAGGAAGTTACTGCCCAATTTATCTGTTTTGTAAAACTCAGTTTTATATATGGATATATGTATTATATATTAGTATATAATAAATGCATATATTTACATTACAGTTTAAGCAAATGATTTGCTTAAAGTGAAATGCAATGCATATACCCTTTCTGTTGGTTAGTATAATAATCTTAAAGACATTATTTTGGGTAGTATTTTTACTTTAGATTAAACATCAGTCTGCATGGGCCAATTAGTTATATGTATTCCATGGCCACAAAATGCATAGTCATCACCAGCCAGTGTATGTGTATGCTAGGGGAGAATAAACAAAAAAAGACAGATAAATGCAAGATAATGATATGTCATCACCACTCTTCGGGGAAAAACTAAGTTCAAAGGCACACAGACACACATATACACACACTCACTCTCTCTCTCTCTCTCTCTCTCTCTCCCTCCCTCCCTCTCTCTCTCCCTCTCTCTCTCCCTCTCTCTCTCCCCTCTCCCTCTCCCTCTCCCTCTCCCTCTCCCTCTCCCTCTCCCTCTCCCTCTCCCTCTCCCTCTCCCTCTCCCTCTCTCCTTCCAGAACATCAAGGCTTAGACAAAGACTAAGTTGTTTTCTACTATTTAATTTTCAGCAAATCTTTAACATCATGGGCACAAAAATTGAAACAAAATCAACCAAAGAGAATGCATGTTGAAGATAGATTTATCACATCTGTTCAAGGAAATGAACAAAGGAAAAAAACAACTATTGAGAATGTAGGTGATAACTTCAAACTGGCATGTTTCTAAACTAATAATATTGATAATAGTGCATTGTTATCCTTATTTCTGTTTTTATCTTATTTTACTTTTAATTTAACTGACAAGCAGTTCTTCTGGGCGGATTGTAAAGATTGGAAATGAGCTGCCATAAACATTTGTTATATAGGTGGCTTTAAGTAAAAGCTAGGTGAAGATAGTATTTCTAAGTCATTTTTATAGCCACTGTCATTCCATGTGTTTCAAATCTTGACATCTAACAATAGAATAATTAATTTAACTCTGAAAAATTTAAACTTAAGTAAAAATTTTTTTATTGGAAGCTATATTAATTTAATTTTGGTACATTGAAAATATATCATTTTTATGCCCAAAGGTCAATAAAAATGTGCATGCCCTTTGGTCCAACATTACCTCTACTGGATCTATACCCTGAAGAGATCATGAAAAAGGGTGAAAACATCACTTGCACGACAATATTCATAGCAGCTCTGTTTGTGGTGGCAAAGAATTGGAAATCAAATGAATGTCCATCATTTGGGGAATGGCTAAACAAATTGTGGTATATGTGTGTTATGGAATACTAGTGTTCTAATGGAAAATAGGAGGGATGGGATTTCAGAGAAGCCTGGAACGACTTGCATTACCTTCAATTAAAAAAAAAAGTTTCACCTTCAATTTTTTTTTAGTTTTTTTTAGTTTTTATTTTTGCAAGGCAATGGGGTTAAGTGGCTTGCCCAAGGCCACACAGCTGGGTGATTATTTAGTATCTGAGGCTGGATTTAAACTCAGGTACTCCTGACTCCAGGGCCAGTGCTCTATTAACTGTTCCACCTAGCCACCCACCTTCAATTTTTTTAAAAAACATTTGTATTACATAATTTTGCTCTCTCTTAATTTTTTTTCCTCAAGGATATGATTTTTCTCTCAACGCATTCATTTTGATCATTGTATAGTATGGAAACAATGTAAAGACTGCCTTCCGTGGCGGGAGGGGGGGGTCGGGAGGAGGGAAGGGAAGGGGGGAAAAATTGTAAAATTCAAAACCTTACAAAAAATGATAAGTAGAAACTACTATTTTATATAATTGAAAAACAAATAAAATATTTATATAAAAAGAAAATGAAATGCAAAGAAAAAAAGAAAATAAATCATTTTGTTAAACATTTATCAAAATTTTAGAAATACTAAAATAGGGACGGCTAGGTGGCGCAGTGGATAGAGCACCGGCCCTGGAGTCAGGAGTACCTGAGTTCAAATCTGGCCTCAGACACTTGATAATTACCTAGCTGTGTGGCCTTGGGCAAGCCACTTAACCCCATTTGCCTTGCAAAAAAAAAATACCTGAAAAAAAAAAGAAATACTCAAATAGTTGTTTAAAATAGGAATTTAATTTATCAATCCCTGTTTCTTGCCATAGCACTTGATCTCTTAAAGGATAGCTAATAAATCCCTAGGCTTAGAAATTTTAAAGTACTTTTCCAGTCAGTGTCCCTTGGTTTCTGCTTCCTATGTATCATATAAGTGGCAAAAATAAAAGATCCGTTTGACTTCAATTATCATAAAAGTTTCACTTTTTAGTGTAGTACATATGAATTGAAAAGTTTTGTCTCTTTATAAACTTTTGGAAAATTCTATAGTTGTATTCACATTACAAATCTCTCCTTTGCTATCTCAAAGAGCATTTTTTATAACCTACCAGGAAGCAGGAATCATAAAGGCTGTTCACTCAGCCTTGTAAATAAGATGCTATTTACTCTCTTTCTTGAAATTTTTCTTCTCTTCAGTCTATAATGATTTGCCAGGTCTTCTTGTTTTTATTTTTGTTTTTTTTTTAAGGATTTTGCAAGGCAAATGGGGTTAAGTGGCTTGCCCAAGGCCACACAGCTAGGTAATTATCAAGTGTCTGAGGCCGGTTTTGAACTCAGGTACTCCTGACTCCAGGGCCGGTGCTCTATCCACTGTGCCACCTAGCTGCCTTGTCTTCTTGGTTTTGGAAAATAAAAAGTGTAGAAAGCAACATTAACCCAACTTTAACTTTCCTTTTTGAGATAAGACAAACCAAATTTAGGGTTCCTTTAATACATTGTTGGTTCTAGTATGACCATTACATGATATGGGGTGAAAACATTTTGCCTAATTTGAAGGGACTTTAGACTGATTGAATAAAAACCAGAGAATAGCCAACAAGTATGTTCTCAATCACCTAGTGGGATGCCTTTCTTTAACCTATCTCCAGTTTGTATTGGAGAATTTCCCACTTCTAGTAAGCTTTTTTTTTTAGAAAACATTTATTTTCCAACTATATGTGAAGTTAGTTTTCAATAATAATTTTTTTGGGAGCAACTAGGTGGCACAGAGGATAGAGCATTGGCCCTCAAGACAGAAGGACCTGAGTTCAAGTCCCATCTCTGTGACCTTGGACAAGTCACTTAACCCTTGCCTTGCAAAAAGAAAAACAAAAAAATCATTTTTTGGTAAGCTTTTGAGTTTCACATTTTCCTCCCTCCCTCCACTTGCCCTCCCCCTGACAGAAAGCAATCCTCATATAGGCTATGCATGTATAAAACTTTGTTAAAGATATATCCATATTAAACATGCTATGAAAGAAGAATCAAACCAAAAAAGGAAAAAAAACCATAATAACATAAAACAAATTTTAAAAATTGAAAATGGTAAGCTTTAGTCTGCCTTCAGACTCCATGGTTCTCTCTCTGGATGGATAGTATTTTCCATCACAAGTGCTTTATATTGATTATTGTACTGCTGAGGTGAGCAATCCTTCTTAGTTGATCATCCTTGTAAACTTGTAAAATATAAAATCCATTTTGTTATGAAATTCAGCTGAGGGACTGGATTTTCTTATGGTTTGTTTTTTGCTGATTATATATCATAGCATGTAGTATATCATAGCTGTGTGCCTTTTGGTTTTGTGGAGTGTACATGAGATTAGCTGCAAAATGAGGAGTCAATTACTAAGGTAGGTTCATAGTGGATCAGACCAATGAGTCATTTAGCCAGATGCTCTCTTCTTGGGAAGCCCCAATGTAGAGGTAGAGTAAACTTTTCACTGAGGAAAAGATTGAAGGACTTAGGAATGGATAAGGGATTAGTCTTATTCTGCTAGGACCTAAGAGCAAAGTATAGATAATGCAGTGTGAGATTTGACCTTGATCTATGGAAATATCCTTGTGATTAAAAGTATGCAAAAGTAGAATGAATGGACTTTCCTGTGAATTCTCTAGCTGGAGATGACCTTTAGAGACTTGGGATCAGGGTTTTGGAAAAACTTCTTGGTGAGATTGACCTGATCCTACATTGAAAAATAGATAAGCTAATGTTAGTTTTTGATTTTTCTAAGTCAATTCAAGACCTATAATTTCTATCTGAGATTGAAGGACACTGGACTTGAAGACCTGATACCATGTTGGGCTGTGAGGTCCTATGGTTTTGATGGTTTCTTTTAGGATTTTAATGAGTTCAAAGGAGCTGGTTTTAGTTTAGATACTACAAAGGATGGTATCCTTTCCTGACTCAACCTATCTTTGTGTTTTTTTTTCTTTTAAACACTATTATTGAGACTGAGGAATGGTACTTGAATCTGAATTGTGATAACTTTATTGGCTTAAAGAATTTACCTTTTTTTTTTTTTTTTTTTTTTTTTTAGTTTTTGCAAGGCAATGGGGTTAAGTGGGTTGCCCAAGGCCACACTGCTAGGTAATTATTAAGTGTCTGAGGCCAAATTTGAACTCAGGTACTCATGACTCCAGGGCCTGTGCTCTATCTACTGTGCCACCTAGCCACCCCAAGAATCGATCTTTTAAAAGAACTGTTTATTGTTCCATACCTTTATTTTTCATTAAAAATCAAACCTTTTTTCTTCAATAGATGCTCTGTTTTCTAAGAATAGTGAAACTGAATGGCAACTGAGTAAAATTAAATTTTTTCCATCAGTTTTTTCATGATCCACTTTTTTTACTTTTTTTTCAATTACTGAATCTTTGTTACTTGGTGAGGTGACTTTGAAAGAAGTAGGTGCTTTTAAATTTTCTTGACTGATGAAAAAGAGAGTAGTACTTTATTTAACTAAGACATTTTATCTTCCTTCCTGGCACATATTTAACATAAAAAACCCCCCCTCCTATGGGATTTCAGAGAAGCCTGGAAAGATTTGCATGAATTGATGTTGGGTGAGAGGAGCAGAGCTAGAAGAACATAGTACACCCTAACAGCAACATGGGGGTGATGATCAACCTTAATGGACTTGCTCATTTCAAGAGTGCAATAATCAGGGACAATTTTAGAGTACCTAGGATGGAGAATAAGAACTGTGGTGTTTAAACAAAGACCAAAGACTGTTACCTTCAATTTAAAAAAAAAGTGTCTTATATACTATATAATTTTGCTGTCTCTAATATTTTCTTTTCAAGAATATGATTTCTCTCTCAACATACTTAATTTTGATCAATATATATATATATATGTATATATATATATATATATATATATATATATATATATATATAGCATGGAAACCATGTAAAGATTATCAGACTGTCTTCTGTGGGGGGAAGAAGGAAGTGTAAAATTCAAAAAATGAGAAGTAGAAGTTACTATTGTACATAATTGGAAAACAAATAAAATATTTAAAACAAAAAAACAAAAAATCTCTCAGGACTGGAGTTTTAAGAAAGTCATCTTAGGAGTAAATGGTTAGGAAAACTCTGGATGTTGTGGGAGCTATCTTCAAACTGGGACTGTTGCTGTGCACCTTGGGCCTACTGAGATTTCTAATGAGTTATCAAGATAAGAATTTTTCCATTTAGGCTTTAGCATTGATTACTACTCTCTTGGTTTTGAAATTGAATTTTATCTACTATTTGTATATTCATGGAAATCATTTTAAGGTTTTAAGTTCATTGCTGGACCAGCTATATTAGTTCTGAATTTGTTAAATGATAGTTGGTTTAGTTCTTATCTAGCTTCATAGAATAGAAACAACTTATCCTAATTACTGGAGTAGATCTCATAACAAATTAATCATCGACTATTTGGGATGAACATCTTCCATTTTTTTACTCTTCCCTTGTTGCAACTTTTTGTACCTGCAAATTTTCTCACTCTTTTGTAAACATTTTGGGGACTTGTTTGTAATAAAACTCATTCAGTGGGCTGGAGAACTGGGCTCAATCAGGTTAGCTTGATTCTCTAGTAATATTTTGTCTTTTTGAATTGTAGTCTGACTTCAGTGCTGCTACATATCCACATGCTTTTTACCTTACTAAACCAAATGAAAGCCCAAGTTCATGGGCACCTGAAGGACCAGGTATGATATCTATGAATTCTTTTTAAACTTTTCTGTAGTCATTCTTAGTTAATGATTTGATCATTTAGGTATTCATTTCCTAAACACAGATACTTTTTATATTATTTATTTATTTTTAAGGACTGTACTTTACTGTCCAGTACACCAGACCATTTTGCTTTTCTCATCCCTGGTCTCTGCCCTGGCTCTCCCTGATACTTGGAATGCACCTTCCTCATTGCAACTTGTAAAATACCTTGGTTTCTTCTTAGCTCAAGTTTGGCTTCCTTCACAACACCTTTCTTTTTCAGTACTCTCCTGCTACTAATATCTCATTGAAATTTCCTTGTATATTTCTTGTCTCTGCTTGTATTTAGGTGTTATTTCTCCTTGTTAAAAAGTAGGCTTCTTGGGGAGGCTAGGTGGCACAGTGGATAGAGCACTGGCCCTGGAGTCAGGAGTACCTGAGTTCAAATCTGGCCTCAGACACTTAATAATTACCTAGCTGTGTGGCCTTAGGCAAGTCATTTAACCCCATTTGCCCTGCCAAAAATCTAAAAAACAAACAAACAAAAAAAAAGTAGACTTCTTAAGATCAGGAATTCTTTCTTTTTTGTCTTTCTATCCCCAGGTCATAGCAGAGTGGTTTAAAAAATGCTTGCTGGTCTTGTAGAGTCTCATGTCAGGAAGGGATCATTGAGATCATCTGGGTTATTTTACTAAGAGGTGAAGATGAGACTCATTGAGGGGAGAGAATGTTCCTAAGCTTAGACAGAGTGCCTCAACCAATTTGTGGCATTTAATAAATGTTTGTTGATTGAGTGACAATAAGTTACATTATGTTTTTCTTACCTTATTTTTCTTAGATACTTTACTTTTCCCCATTTTCCTTCTCCTTCAGTAGCATCCTTCTCTCTTTCACTCATTTTTCTTTTATCTGTTAGGAATGGATTATTGGAAACTAGAAGAAAAGGACATGAATGACTCTTTGCCTATGACTTTGGAAAAATCATTTTTAAATATCAACTCCATGAAAGTGTTACCAAACCAGGTATTTTCTTTTTTGGTTGTTCACATTTCTAAATGTTTTATAATTACAATTTAGATTTTGATTCCCTTACTATGTTCTTCTCTCATTGGTTCATCTTTTTAATCCTCATCAATTTCATTTGCTTAAGATTTGTTTTGTACTCAAACTAAAGAAAGTTGAACTGTGACTATGTTAATAAGTTCATGATTGTAATTTTGCTTAAACTAATTTCACTTGTCAGTTCCCTGCTGAACCATAGAAATCATTTATTAAATCAATTAGAAAGGGTCATATTTTCATTGTAATACTGATTCTTTTGAGTGTAATAAAAATTCTGCTTTAGTGTTAAATTATATAATTCTGACTCCTAGGTGCTATAATCATAGGCCTTTAATTGAAAAGTATTTGAAATAATTAGTACTCCCATCGATAGGGAACTTTTCCTTTTGGCCACTGAATCAGTCAATCAATAAATAAAATCTTCTCTTTTCGAAGGTGGTGGTGCCAAAAGGAAAAGGGAATTCCCCTGAGAACTCTATGCTTAGTGAGGACAAGTAGAAATGAAATAATATGTAGTCTAAGCCTGTCACTAAAGAAGAGAGGAGAGTTAAGAGAGGGAATGACTGGATAGGGAAAGAGAGAAATAAGAAGATGAAGAAATAGATGTGGAAGTCCAGAGAGAGAAGCAAGAACCCATATAAGTAGCAAAGACTAGAGAGTCTTGCTGAAAGATGATGGCACTGAATGGGGGAGAGAGGAAGGTTATCTGATTAGGTCTTAGAGTAATTTTGTTTATTTTGTATTATGGTCTTCATTTTAGCTGGCAACATTGAAACAATATGTCTCATGTCAGTCAACTAACTCTAAATGATACAGTGACTACAAACACTGGGCTTGACAGGTCTTTTGCTGTTTATAGATTCTAGTTGCTGAAAAGGATGTCAGTGATCATATGGGTTGAACCTGTAACTCCACCAGAAGACCTATCACAACATATCCAACAGCTGATTGGGTGACCTTTGTTTGATGATCTTCAGTGAGGGGGAACTATTCCATTCTGAGACAGGATATTTCACTTTTGTTTAAATACCTTGAATTAAGTCATTCTTTCTTATAACAAGACTATATCTGGATCTTTGCCACTTTTTCCCAGTACTCTTAGTTCTTCCCCATTGAACTCCAGAGGTCTAATGCATATTTTACCTGACAGCTAAAAAAATGTCCCTCTAGAGGTTAGTTCTGTTTTGTCTTTGATCCCACTTACAGAATCAGAGAATGTCAGAGTTGGGAAGAATCTCAGTGGCCATCCAGGCTGACTCACACCTGAAAACACATAGTCCAGTGACATAATAAGCCTTGATTTAGTCCTTAGCAAGTAGCACAGTGCCTGGCACTGTGCTGCTTGCTAAGAGGTAATAGTGTTTGTTTAAAAATATGTGAGGTCAGGGCAGCTAGGTGGTATAGTGGATAGAGCACCGGCCCTGGAGTCAGGAGTACCTGAGTTCAAATCCGGCCTCAGACACTTAATAATTACCTAGCTGTGTGCCTTGGGCAAGCCACTTAACCCCATTTGCCCTACCAAAAAAAAAACCTAAAAAGAATTTTCACTAACAATCTGTGAGGGAGTAACCATAGCATCAAGCCAAAATTGGTCACTCTTGGACTTCTTTCCTCTGTGCCTAAATGAAACATGTCTAATCCATTTTTTAAAATTTTTTAATTTTTTTTTTAGTTTTTTGCAAGGCAAATGGGGTTATGTGGCTTGCCCAAGGCCACACAGCTAGGTAATTATTAAGTGTCTGAGACCGGATTTGAATCCAGGTACTCCTGACTCCAGGGCCGGTGCTTTATCCACTGCGCCACCTAGCTGCCCCCTAATCCATTTTCAAAACACATTCCCTTTGTCTAATTGTACTGGTTCCTTTGCTTCTTTCTACAAACAATCCCAACTAAACCCTCTTCTTAAAAAACTTTACATAGGCCTTGCCATCATCTCTCTCTTTCCCTTGGAAAAACTGTCCATATTTCTCCACTGTCTCTCATCTCACTTATCAATATTTTGCAGTCTGTTCTAATCCTTTCACTCAAGTGACTCTACTCTCTCCAAAGTAATCTCTGCCTTCTTAATTTCCATATTGATGGTTTTTTTCTGCATTGTTTATGCTCTTTGATGTTTTTGCTCTATGTGATGCTGCTGACACCTTCTAGACTGGAGCTTCCTGGATTCCCTTTCTTGGGGTTTCCATGACATTACTTTTCTTGTGGTTCTGTTCCTACCTGTTTTGAAACCTCCTTGCATTTATTTAGAGTCTCATAATCACATCTATGAGAACCTGCTACTTCAGGGTTCTTTCCTGGGTCATCTTTACTTCTCTTTCTTTACTCCTTGATAACTTGGGGAATTGTCTATCCCCATGGATTTAATTATCATCTCCATGCAGAAGATTCAGATCCTCAATATTTCTATTGAGTCTTGCAACAATACCAGCTGCCTATTGAATTATTTTCAAACTGGATATATCTCAAATATTTGAAACACATCATATCCAAAATAGAGGTCCTTATCCCCCCCCCAGCCCATCTCTTTTTAAAAAAAAAATTAAGGCAATGGGATTAAGTGACTTGTCCAAGGTCATACAGCTAGGCAATTATTAAGTGTCTGAGGTTGGATTTGAACTCAGGTCCTCCTTACTCCTGGGTTGATGCTTTATCCACTGCCCCACCTAGCTGCCCTCCCCACCTTCCCCACCCACCTTCTCTTTTGAATGCTTAGTTCCCTTGAGGGATTTTCCCAAGTTAGTAACTTTAGAGTTACCCTTGACTTTTCACTTAACCTCTCCTCACAAAAACAGTTCAGTTATCAGATCTTGTCTTCCTCAGCATCTCTTCCATCTACCTCCTCCTTTGTGGCTGTGGGTGTTCACACTCACACTTACGTTCACACTCACTTTCACACTCACACACACAGTGCCTTATTACCTTTTTGCTGGATTATAATGGACTTCTAATTGGTCTCCTTGCCCTCTCTTTCTCTGCATTCTTCATCCAACTGCCCAATGATTTTTCTCAAGACCGAATAGATTACTTCTTGACTCAATATGCTTCAGTGGCTTTCTACTTAATCTAGAATAAAATTTTATTATTGTAACTTTGAGACTTTTAAAACCCTTGATCCTAGGCTACCTTTCTAGCCACACTCACTAGTAATCCACTTGTCATACACTATGGTCAGGTCAAACTCAATTCTTTGCTGTTCTTTCCAGCCAATACCCATGTCTGGACTGCTTTCCTTAGGGAGACTTGAAAATGAAGCTTCAAGTCTTGTATGGTTCCCCCCAACTGCTCACAGCCCTCCTCTCTACTACCTTGTATTATATACTTAGATGTGTACATACTGTTTCTGCAATGGAATGGAAGCCCTTTGAGAGTAGCAAATGTTTCTTTTAGAAAAAAATTAAACTCGAATTTAATTTTTAGTTCCAAATTCTCTTCCTCCTTTTCCTCTCCATTCATTGAGATGTAAGGGGAAAAACACCTAATATTTCTATAGCACTTAACTATGTGCCAAACCCTTTACAATTATTGCATTTGATCCTCACAGTAACCCTGAAAGGGGTGGTTTTCTTAATTATGCTCATCTGACAGATGAGGAAATTGAGGTGAACAGAGAGGTCTTGTGAGTCACTCAGGATCACAGAGCTAATAAGTGCTTGAGTCTAGATTTGTGCCAGTTAGTTGCTTCAGTAGAACTCATTACATTTATTTATAGTGATACAAAACAAATTTCCATATTAGCCTTGTAAAAAAAAAAGTAAAAGAATAAAATACACTTCATCCTGAGTCCAAATCAGTTCTCCTTCTGGGGATGGATAGTTGGGGATGTTTCATCATCCTTTCTTGGCATTGTGTTTGGTTATTGTGTTGCTTAAAATTACTAATATTGACAATCTAATTTAAAAATCTCTAAATTGCAGACCAGTATTTTGGTGTAGTGTTCACTAACAAAAATTTTTAAATGTTGTTTTATATTTTTAAAGCCTAACTCTACTAATGAGATGAAGCCACCATCATTGAAGGATATTTATCATACGAATCAGAGGAAAAATAAGCAATTAACTGAATGGACTCTTGCATCTACTTCTAATCCCAGTCATCCACCAGAGGTAATGGCCTCAAATGTTTTCCTATTGTCCTGTAGGTTCCCAACAATTCTAAGACATTATGTCCCATGATTAATACCTATCATTTCTAGAATCTTAGTGTTAAAAAATTTGGGATTGTTGAAAGTGCCTATTTAGTTTCTTGAATGTGATCAAATCCAATTTCTTCCTTGTTGATTCAGTTCTGGGCCCAGGTAATTGTCTTTTTGCAGAGTCATCCATCCAAGGTATATGTCCTGCCTTAGTGACTCCTGCCAGTTCCATGTCCAAATCTGGACAGTGTGCTTTTTCCATCTGCTTGGTTTTTTCCTGTATGGATTGTAGTCCAAACATTTAAAATACTTGTTTTGTGATTCTAATGTTTATAATAAGCTCTTTGACTTTTGCGAAGTTACAGATGACATTAATAAAGTTTTTTATTTTAAAGAGAGTATTAAATATCATTATTTACTCTTGTTTCTTTTACTTTTAGGTATTAACTCTAGATCCAACCCTACACAGGAAGCCAAGTCAACAGATTTCGGGGATTCAGTCAAATAACTTTAGATGTAATCTTGAAAGAATGTCTCTCACACCAGAGTCCATATTAGAGCCTAGTATTTCTAGCCACTCTGACATAGATTCATTTTCACAAACAAGTAATCTCACTTCCTCTCAATTAGATAGGTCCCCCAAATATCCTTCAACTATTAAAACTTTACCTCTAGACTCTTGGCAAAGTCATACACTCCAAAATGAAAGTAGGGCCAGCTCTGCTTTTCCTTTAGCACATACTATTGCTAGTAATGAAATTTCATTAAACACTGAAGATGAAGAAAACAATTCAACCGCCGTCACTCATTCCCGACATGCAAGTGTAGACAACAGTTTGCCAGAAGTCAATGTTTCAGTATCTTGCATGGAAGACCCAGTAGCATTATCTAAGTATGTGTGATTTTTTTCAGTACTATAAAGTTATCAATTTTGTTTGTTTTTTTTCTCTCATATGTTGGAGAATAGATAGTAGATGCAGGCAAGCATCAGAGTCAGGTGAATGTGGGTCTCAGTCCTGCATCTGGCATGTACTAACTGTACTAGTGACCTTAATAAATCAATCATTTAACCTCACTACCTGTTCTTGGGCAGTCTTCCTTGATTTGGTTATAGAAGAATTTCCTATTCGTATGGGCCAAGTTGCCCAAAACATTGAAATAACAAATATGGAGCAGAAGTAGAAGACAGTGAAAATGATAGTAATTTAAAAATTTTATACCTTACATCTTAAAAAAAAAATCAAATGGGGCAACTAGGTGGTGCAGTGGCTAGAGCACCGATCCTGGAGTCAGGAGGACCTGAGTTCAAATTTGACCTCAGACACTTAATAACTACCTATTTGACCTTGGGCAAGTCACTTAACCCCATTGCCTTGCAAAAACAAAACCAAAAGAACAATCAAACCATTAATTTTGAAAGCAGTACTTGGACCACTATGTATCACTCTTAACGTCTGTAGGTCTCTGCCTGCCCCTTGTTTATAGAATGAAGATATTGAACAAGATGATCTTTGTACATAAAAAACTGTGGATTTTTGGAGTACTTTAAAAATGTTAACATTTATGATCTTATAAATTTATCATCAATTATTATAGTATCTGTTAATAAAGGCCTGTAATGGCTAGACAGAAAAATAACCTTGACTTAAACTTAATTCTCTTTTTCTCCTGGTGAACAGAGTGAGGCAAAACCTGAGGGAGAAGCATGCTCGACATGTAGCTGATCTCCGGGCTTATTATGACTTAGAGATACATAATCTGAAACAACAATTAGAGAGAAGTGAAGCATCTTCATATGGAGATTTGAAGAAAACTAACCAGAGTCTTGCAGACAGGTAGAGTGGGTGATCATGACTTACTCTCTAAAATGAAAGTTTCTTTAACATAAAATAATTTTTCCTAAATATATATGTCATAGATAGGTATCTTTAAGTTTAAAACTATAGCAAAATATTTTCAAAATTTAAGCCTAATCTCTGGCTTTTGTGAGTGGGATTGTACCTGGAGAAAAACTTCAAACTTTTAAGGTTGATACTCTTAGAAGAATTTGAGAGACATAGACAAGTATGGATGGTTTATGAGTTGTAACTGGAGTACCCACACAAGGAGATATTATGGATCTAGTGACAGGTAAACAAGTCTGATAATTAAAATATGAATGTTTTTTATTTTTTTTTATCAAGTTACCTGAACTGTATTTATTCTTATTTTTGTACAAATGATGTTTTTTACACATTACTAAAATATTCTTAAGAGTAAACATAATACCCCCTCCCCCCAAAAAATTATATACCTGAATGAATGATAAAGGAAAGAGAAAAAAATTAAAATTAAAAATAGTAATAGGTGCAGCCAGGTGGCGGCACAGTGGACAGAGCAGCGGCCCTGGAGCCAGGAGCACCCAAGCCCAAATCTGGCCCCAGACACCCAACAATCAGCCAGCTGTGTGACCCTGGGCAAGCCACTCCAACCCCATTGACCTGCAAAAACAAAACAAAACGGCCCAAAATAAAATAAAATAATAATGATAATGATGATGATAATAATAATAATAAATAGTAGGGGTAGCTAGGTGGCACCTGGGTCCAAATCCGACCTCAGACACCCAACAATCATCCAGCTGTGCGGCCCCAGGCAAGCTACCCAGCCCCATTTGCCCTGCAACCCCCCCCCAAATAATAATAATAATAATAATAATAATAATAATAATAATAATAATAATAATAAAATGTGCTTCAGTCTATGTTCCCGCAACTCCCTCCATTCATACTTCTCCACTACCATATACTATATTTTCTCTTTTCACTCTGTCCCTCTTCTTAAATGTGCTGTAGGGTAGTTGAGTGGCACAGCAGACAGATCCCCAGCCCTGAGCCCACATACCACCCATTAGACCCAGCATCCACCTGGTCCTATGGTCCTGGACAGACCATCCAATCCCAGACCCTTGCAAGAAGTAAAAAAGAAAATGTGTTATATCTGACCACTCTACCCCCATGGTCCATCCTCTCCTCCATCACTCACATCCCCCCCCCTTCCCTCTGTCCCCCTTCTCTCCTTCTTACTCTAGATGTCTATACCCCATTGAATATACATGCTGTTTCCTCTCCTAGCCACCTCTGATGACAGCAAAGGTTCCCTCATTCCCCCTTGCCTTTTCCCCTTCAATATAATTGCAGTAGCTCATTGTAATAAAAAAACTTCTTATATGAAATATCTTAGCCTATTCCACCTCTCCTTTTTCTTTCTCCCATTACATTTCCCTTTTAGCCATTGACTCCATATTTACAAGATATTATATCTTCAAATTCAGCTCTCTCCTGTGCTTCATCTATAAAAGCTCCTACCTGCTCTATTAAATGAGAAGGTTCATATGAGTATTATTGGTATCTTTTTTTTATGCAGGAATACATGTAGTTTATCATCATTAAGTCCCTCATACTTTACCCTTCTCCTCCACTCTCTATGTTTCACCTGAATCCTGAATTTGAAGATCAAACTTTCTGTTCAGCTCTGGCCATTCCAACAGGAACATTTGAAATTCCCCTGGTTCATTGAAAGTCCATCTTTTTCCCTGGAAGAAGATGTTCAGTTTTGCTGGGTGCCCTGAGTGCTGGGCTTCATGTGTTCGCTCTGGCAAAGGTCCCTCCACTGATCCCCGAAGTTGTGCCCGGTGCTTCCTGGGGTATAGGTCAGGAAACTGTCCCCACTGCCATGAGCTGCGGCTCCCAGCACCCTGGGGCTGCCTCCAGGAGGCTGAAGTTCCTTCACTCTGGCGGGTCACCCCTCTAACCCTGTGGAGCGGAGCCTTTCCGCTCTTTTCCAGGTTACCTTGGGCTGGAGAACTGCCTCACTGGATCCCTCTGTGGATTCTGTCTCTCGAAAATTCAGTTCGAGTCCTTATTTTATAAGAATGGAAATATCAGAGAGAGAGACCATCTAAGAGAGGATCCTCTCCTGTTGCCATCTTCTGAATGTTCTTTTTAAAATGGGGGAAATTTTATGATACAGTTTGTATGTTCCTTTCCTGTCCAGATGACCATTGGTATAGTTTTAGAAATTTGAAGGGAGTAGAGGAATATATTTCCTATGTGTATAGTTTTTTTTTTAATTTTTTCATTCAAGACAGTGGGTTAAGTGACTTGCCCAAGATCACACAGCTTGGCAATTAAGTGTGTGAGGCTGGATTTGAACTCAGGTCTTCTGACTCCAGGGTTGGTGCTCTATCCACTGAGTCACCTACCTGCCCACCTAAAGATAACTTTAGGTAATTATGTGCAAAACAATCTGCATTTAAAGAGAGAAATTTCAGAAATACAAGTGATAAAACAGATTAATAATTGTCTTCGTAGCAGAAATGCTTTCTTTGTCCTTTTTTTGGTAAAATATTTTCTTTATTTAATATGCCTTTTGATCAGGAAAAATATGTAAAGTTCTTTGATTTAACTAGCATTAAGTGCTTACTATGTGCCAAGGTCATTGGGAAAACTAGTTCTCAGGCTTTCCAGTAGTCAAAGATAACAGGTATGCCTTCCTCTGTTCAATCAGGTCCCTGCTATAGGAGTTGAAATCCAGAAGGGCCCAGAGTAAGAAATTAGCTGGAGTGGAAAGTTACAAAACTGCTCTGTTACTACCTAGCTGTATGTAATTGGCCTAGTCAGTTTTTACCTCTTTGACACCCTATTAACCCCATTTATAGAGTATGGGGATTGAAGTAGATGAATGCTAGTGTCCCATCCAGTCCTGTCTTGATGGTTAATTTTGTATAATGGTGGACCTGTAAGTTAAAAATCTGAAATTTATGGTGGACCTGTAAATTAAAAATCTGAAATTTAAGTGCTTCCTGTACCAACTCATTTAACAGTATCCTTTATAACCCTGGTTGCAGGGCATGATGTTAAAAACACCCCTGTTTTAATATTGTCATTTGAAGAAAAGTTTACTACTACTGTAGTATGCTCTGATTACAAGCGGGACTTCATGAAACACTTTGTGTCATCTTGTGACACTCTTAGTTCATAATTCTCTTAGCATGAATCTGTTAAATTTTCATTCAACAGTATTAGACTGTTAAACTTAGTAAATATTTTTTGCTTTGTCATATAAGAGTAAGAATTGAAAACTATCAAGTTTTGGGAGCAACTAGGTGGCACTCCTGGAGTCAGGAGTACCTCAGTTCAAACTGGACCTCAGACACTTAATATAATTGCCTAGCTGTGTGGCCTTGGGCAAGCCACTTAACCCCACTGCCTTGCAAAAACCTTAAAAAAAAAAGAAAACTATCAAGTTTCATAAAATGACAGGAATTAGGATTACTTGTATCTTAAACATTTAAATGTGATTCTGATGCTTTTATAGTTATAGCAAATGACTGCTATCATTACTTTGTCAGTAATCTTTAATCGCTTTTAAGTAAAATTGAGTTTAAAATCTTTAACATACATTCTTCCAACATATTTGGTCTGACACATGGCAGATAATGAATTGTTCTGCTTAATCTTTCCCCCCCCTTATATTTTTTTCTAAATTGATTATGCAATTAGAAAATCTACTTTATGTGGAATCATACTGTTGCTTTCACATGAAGCATTTTTTTTTTGTTTGGTCACAGTATTGGGGTCAGATCCAACTAAAACCAGTTCCTTGACAGTATATTATCTGTCGTATATGTTACTTGTACACTGACTCTTTGAACCCCATACAACTGATGACATGACAGGGTAGAGTATTTTATTATGATGGTTAAATAGCTTGTGGTTTGCTCTGTAACCCATTGAAAGCTAGGTAGTTTTTGAAATGGTTATTGAAATTTATTCCTCAAACCATAAGAGCGTTATCATTTTCTTTCTTTTTTTTTTTAAAGGTTTTTGCAAGGCAAATGGGGTTAAGTGGCTTGCCCAAGGCCACACAGCTAGTTATTAAGTGTTTGAGACTGGATTTGAACCCAGGTACTCCTGACTCCAAGGCCGGTGCTTTATCCACTGTGCCACCTAGCCACCCCATGTTATTTTCTTGACGTATCTTTTATTAAAGTAATGTCTTAGATTTTAGCTAACGCTGGACTTGACTCACTGGATATCAGTCAGGTTTATGTGTGATTCCTAAAGAAATTCTCTTTTTTAAATTATATGGTAATTTTATTCTGATTATTGATTTATGGTTTTAGATGTGACCAATTAGATGATGCTCTGAATGAGGCTAATGCTCATATGAAAATACTGGAAAACAAAAATAATTTGCTGGAAATGGAAGTGGTAAGTATTTCATGTTGTGTTATGGCAGCTTTATGCTTTTTCTGTATTACATTAGATATAAATCAATTTTTGTGAGGAGAGTGACTTGTAAGCTTTAAAATGCAAGTTGTAATCATTATTATTTTTAGTCAGATCTTTTAGGATATCTTCTTGTGAAGGTTGATTGTTTTGGTATCACATTCTCAATATAATGAGTCACAAAATTTAAGAGCTGAAAGGGACCTCAACTATTTAGTTTCAGCCTTCATAGTAAAGGAATTCCCATGTAGTATCTTAATTAGCTTTGACTTGCCATTGATTGCTTGGAATGAATATTAAATCTTTTCATGTATTGCCCAAAGTTTACTCCCTCTAAACATTACAAAAATATTTGGTTTTTGTCCTTTTTCTCATGTTTGATTAAGTTTATGCACTAGATGGACACTTTCATTTTTATTTTACATTTTCATAGTAGATAGAAGGGATGAAACAACTCTAAAGTCCATGGATTCATTTGCATATAATATGTATGTAAATGATGAGCATCAAATTGCACCATCCATTCAGAAACCCTTTCTGCCACCAGGATTATTCATTTTTCACTTAGGAGGTGAAGGATAACATCATCTTTTTAGAGGTCATGGTTTCTCAACTTTTCTCTTTTTTTCTCTTTTTTTCCCATGAAATGTTTTACAGTAACATGTAATACTTACAATGTGTTTGTATTTGAGGTAGAAATGTGTTCATTAAGAATAACTTTTAATTATCCTTGGGTTTTTTTTTATAGAGCGATTTGAGAGAACACCTTGGTACAGCCAGTAATGCTTCCAAAATTTTGCAGGAACATATTGAGGAAATTCGAGCAAGTAATAAAGAAAAAGATAGCACCATCAATCGACTCAAATCTCGACTAAAGGATCTAGAAGAAGCATTTGATAAGGCTTACAAACTTTCAGATGATAAAGATGCTAGAATAAAAAAAGAAAGCAAAATGTTTCAAACTGTAAGTGAGAAAACAATAATAGCTCTTTATCATACTTTTTTTGTTTTTCTGCAAGGCAATGAGGTTAAAGTGACTTGCCTAAGGTCACACAGCAGGTAATTATTAAATGTCTGAGACTGGATTTGAACTCAAGGCCTTTTGACTCCAAGGCTGGTACTTTATCCACTGCCGCCTTAGCTGCCCCTCTTTATCATGCTTTTAGCCAAGATTTCAGTAATACTTTCTTTTGTTAGGGCATTTTTATAAACTAATTTGATTTTATTATGACTTTTTTAAAAGTACATTTGAGTAATATAACTTTGCTCTAACTGCATTTATTTTATACCCAGGTTTTATTATTTTGCAATAGAAGGGAGACAGAGCTTTAAGAGACTTAAATATTACCCCCATCTACCTAATTGCATTTGGTTTTCAGTTTAACTGTGTAGCTGTCTGACTCACCATATGTGTTGTCTGGTAAAGTAATAAGTCTGGTAAGGTAAAAGTACCAGATTTTAAAACATGGGAAAACTTAAAATTTGGCAATTCCTGACTTTTTCCCCTTTTTTTGGGAGGGTTTTGTTTTATTTGAGATTGTTTTGAGTCTACCATTGTAACTGTTTGGTTAAAACGTTAGGTTTTATTCTAGTCTCAGTAAAAGAATTTTCCTTACTTGTTCATTCTTTCTGTGGCATGACATTAGAAAGAATTTTGTTGCTAATTTATTTTTGTATTTGATTTTTCAGATTTATTTTACTTTTTTTTTTTTTTTTACATTTAAAGATAGTCTTCAGCATTCACTTTTTCTTTTTTTGTGTGCAAGGCAATGGGGTTAAGTGACTTGCCCAAGGCCACACAGTTAGGTAATTATTAAGTGTCTCAGGTACTCCTGACTCCAGGGCTGGTGCTCTATCCACTGTGCCACCTAGCTGCCCCCCGTTTTATTATGCTTTTTGTAAGATTTGAGTTCCACATTTTTCTGCTCTCCCTTCCTTCCCTCTCCCCTCCCAATTACACTTTTAGGGGCAGCTAGTTTGTGCAATATATAGAGCACTGGTCTTGTCATCGGGAGGACAGGAGACCGAATCCAACCTCAGACACTTGATAACTTGCTAGCCATGCAATCTTGAGCAAATCAGTTAACCCTGATTATCTCACATTCAGTGCCATCTCCAATCTCAGAATTCATATCTGGCCACTGGACCCAGATGACTCTGGAGAAGAAAGTGAGACTGGTGACTTAGCACAGCTCTCCTCACTAAAATTCAGTTCATAATGCTTGTCATGGCATTACCTCCCTGATATCCTGAACCTCTTTGACAATGAAGGACAAATATCATCATGACATTAAGTAATTTGATATAGGTTATATATGTCCAATCATGTTTAACATATTTCCATATTAGTAATGTTGTGAAAGAAGAATCAGAACCAAAGGGGAAAAAACCATAAGTAAGAAAAACCAATTTTAAAAAGTGAAAATTGACTTTGATTTTTTTTCTCTGACTGTGGATGGCATTTTCTGTCACAAGTCTTTTAGAATTGCCTTTGCTTACTGAACTGCTGAGAGGATCTAAGTATCATAGTTTATCATCAGATTTCTTTTAAGGCATAATTATATGAATATTTTTATTAAAAATGGGAAACTGGTCATTTTACTTTTTAAAAATTTATATGTATAAGCTTATTGAGAAAGACAATCTTATTTTTAATAAATGAATTTAATTCTTTTTTATAAAGTGTTCTGTGATATTTTATAATGTTATAATAAAGTTTATTCTTTTTCTTGTAGCTTCTAGGAGAATATCAAACCCTTGGAAAGCAACATGAAATAGTAAAGGTAGAGACTGATCATTTATATTTTGAATAATGGAGAGAACACTGAACTGAGTCATCTAGATTTGACTCCAGACCTAACTGTATGACGCTGAGAAAATCCAATGATTCATCATTTCTTTCTGTTTGCATATCTGCAAAATGGGAATAATACCACACCTCTTTCACAAAGGTTGTTTGGATCAGATGAAATGGGAACTGTTTTGAAAAATGATCAAGTACAGTATGCTGTTAAATAATATTGGGAAGACAATTATAATAAAGATTTTATTTTTCAAGAGCTTCTTATTAGGCATGTTGTCTCCTATAGAACTATTTTCTGATTCTTTGAATTTTTAATTGAAGCTAATTTTGAGGACTACATTTTGGAAAGATTATTTTATAAAAGAACCACAAAATTCATTTTCCAGTTGGGTAGTTACTACTCAGTCAGACTATGTCACACTTGATTGATTGGGATAAGTCCCAGAGTTCAGGCAAAGACTTTATTTTTGGTCAAAATTGTTTGAAGGTAGATATTTGAAGAATTTCATGAATTTTCTTTTTTAAAACTGTTTTTTAAAACATTAAGAGTAACAGTACAAATTCTAAAATGTATGTAGTACAAAAAGTACTTACCTACATCGTTATCTAAATTTTTCTTTATTTTCACAGGATACATTAAATACAACCGAGAACAAATTGCATGATGCAAATACTCAGATTTCTGATTTGAAAAGGTAAAATGTTTATACTACCTTTTATGTAATTGTACAAGTACTTCTTAATTGCATGCTTAGCTGACATGACTTTATTTAAATTGTCTGTAAATTTACAATACCACAAGACATAATTAAGGCCCGCTGAAAAAATATATATCAAATATGAATAGTCTCACTGCCTCTTTCTGCTCTCCTTCAGTTCTTGCCTGGACCTATTACATTCTAGAAGCAGTTCCTTTAGCTAATTTAAATACTAGTCTAAATAGATTACCTACCCTCTCACAGAACTTTGCTTTAGGAAAGACTGTGAATTTTGATTTAAAAGGAAGCTTCATGTAAAATACTAGGAAATAGTCTCAAATGATAGAATGCTCTTTCTGGAGTCAGGAGAACCTGACTTCAAACCTGAGTTCAAATGAGACCTTAAGACACTTTTAGCTGTGTGAACTTGAGCAAGTCACTTAATGTCTGTCTGCCTCAGATAATTAGCATCTACCTCTCAAAGTTGTTGCAAGATAAATGAGATAATCTTTCTAAAAGTGCCTAGTAAATACACTGCTGACACATAGTAGGTGCCATGTAAATATTAGATATTTTTATTATCTTATTTGAATTAAGTGTTGATGTCAGCAAAGGAGAATATTGCTCTTTTTGAAATGTGACATTGGAAGCAGGGGTGCAGTGTTAAAGTCCTAGTTAGTTAATTCTATTGGATCATATATCTTTTTAGTGAAAATAGAAAATTTTCTAATTGATACTCAAAAAATTATTACTTTTAAAGGCTTTTGTATTAACTAAAGCATCTCTAGATAATACGGAATCTGAGTTTTAAAATAATATTTATTTGAATATTATGTTCAATTTTTGACTAAATTATGGCACCATATTTTTATCATAGATTATTTTGGACTTTAAAATACATGTTGTATACTTTTCACACAGATTCTTAGATTAATAAAAATTAATATTTTCTTCTCATTGTAGCCTTTTTAAATGTCATTTTTTATGGAATTTAATGTTTGTTTTTTCTTTTTTCTTCCCCTTTCCCTTATTTTGTTATCTTTGGTATTTTTTTTCTATTTTTTTAATTTAGTATTTTATTTTTTCCTCAGTTGATATAAAAACACTTTTTAGCATTTATTAACATTCATTTTTAAAACTTTGAATTACAAATTTTCTCCTTCTATCACTTATTGAAAAGGCATGCTATGGTATGATTTTTTTTTAATAAAAGATTTTATTTATTTTAAATTTTACAATTTTTTCCCTAATCTTGCTCCCCCCCCTCACAGAAGGCAGTCTTTACATTGTTTCATGGAACAATTTTCATAGTAAATATAATCCAAGAATAAGGTCTGTTAATCAGGGATATTGGTAGGTATTATATCTCTCCCTGTTTTCTTTTTCTGTGAGTGTCTATTTCTGGAAATAAAATAGTTGAAATAGAAGACCTGTATCTTATAAAGTACTTGAATGTATTTTCTTGCTTTTTAATTAGAACAATTTCAAAACTTGAAGCCCAGATCAAGCAAGTAGAACACGAAAATATGTCAAAACTCCGTATTAATACCAAAACTCAAGTATCATCATCACATAGGAGGTAAGCCATTCCTTCTCTTCTGTTGTAAGTTGTGCCCATTACTAGTTCAGCAATTTTCTCTTGGGGGAAAATAAAAAGATATGGTTAAATTTTAGTAGAGAGCTCATCTAAACCTGGCATTGGTCTCAAATTGTTCATTATATTCTTGGATAGTATGTAAAATTTACAATCAGGTATTAACCATAATTTTTGTTTAAATGGGACATTTCTTAGAATAACATTGGTGTATTAATTAGACTATGATAATTGTATTACCACAGTATTGTCTATGGAGCAACATTTGAACTCTACTGTAAATTTTTTAAAAATTGGTCAAAAGTGAACTGAATTGTAATATTGATAATGAAGGCAAACTTGTTTACTAGCAGTTACTTTAAAAATAGTGTGAATGATGAATCTTAGCTTTTTTAAAGAATAAATTTGTCTAAATATTTAGTGTTTATTTACTAGTTTTATGATGTTACTGTTTTGTCTTTTTAGATTTTATTTATCAAAATGTTAACTTTTTCATTAAAAGGAAGCCACAAACAAGTCAAAAATTATCAAAATGTTAACTTTTTCATTAAAAGGAAGCCACAAACAAGTCAAAAACACTAGAGTATCTTACTTTACCTTTTTTTCTTAATCATCCTGCTGTTTTCTACTCCCATAGCACAGGAACATCATCCGATGTTAGCAGGAGAAAGTGGTTGATACCAGGAGCAGAATATTCCATCTTTACTGGCCAGCCATTAGACAAGCAAGATGATTTGGTCAATAATGAGCTTGAGGAATCCTATGCTTGTAGGTAGGATAACTTCAAAATACAACATATGTAGGAAATGCTTTATGTTTTATATTTATTTGCAAAACATTTTGGTGAGCTAGAGAAATTTTCATGGTCATGTTTTAAGAAGTTCATTTGTCTTTTGTTTCTTGTAATATCTCAAAAGGGTCCTCAGTATGTTTCTTTTATGTCTTGGATTTGGAAATTAATTTGTAAAACATTTCATTCACTTTTGAGTGTAATCATCAATTGACCCTGTTCATATAGTAATTAATCTATTACTTCTGTGTTTAACAAAAACATTTTAAGGTACCATACTCCTCCTGAAAAGGACTGTTCACTCAAAGACTCACCAAGTTTAAAAGAAAGGGAGGCTACAGATACATCAATCATCAAAGTTTATAAAAATCATGAAGAAGGAAAAATATTTAAAAATTGGGGCACACAAACAGAGAATGAGGATACGTCAAATAGTAAATATTTATTCCTTTCTTTTCTATGTGTTAAGTTTATTTTTACAGATTACATTTCTTTCTTTAGCATTAAACTACAGATGCATAACCAAAACAACTGTACTATCATAACTGACAGTGTTTTAAAAAGAAAGTATAAAGCAACAGTAAATTGCTATAAAACAAATTAATTGCAATGATAATCTGTGTTGGTTTTGATATCAGAGCAAAGAAGAGGAAACGCACTTCCCTTTGCTTAGAGGGAATTTTGGGGGGCTACTGTGGGGGTGAAATGATGCCTGTTGCCAGAAACAGTCACTTCTTCCTTTGGATTTGGTTCAAATTTTTCTTTATTACTAAGGAAGATTTATAAAGACTAGTAGTATATATTGGGAAATGATTCTGATTTTTTTTAAGGCATAAATAAAAGCTAATAATGGGAGACAAAAGAAAATTTTACTTTATAGACTTGTTTTAAAAATTAAAGAAGTGTAGGAGCAGCTGGATAGAGCACTGGCCTTGGAGACAAGAGGACCTGAGTTCAAATCCAGCCTCAGTCACTTAGTAATCACCTAGCTGTGTCACTTTGGGCAAGTCACTTAAACCCATTGCCTTGCAAAACAATAAATAAATAAATACATAAAAATGACAAACTGAAAAGGGAATATAACTCATCAAAAAGTAAAATTTCAAAAAATTATAGAAGTACCATGGCTTTCCATCAAAATTCATAATATGGTTTTCACTCACTGGTTACTAAGGTTTTTATAGGTCAGTATGAATATTTGAATAATTGCTGATTCATCTTATATATTCTTCTAGACAATAGAATAGTAAAAAGAAATTTTTGTCATTATAATATAGTAATAGTGATAGTAATAAAGTATGTATTTCTACATTTTCATCAGTAGACATTTTTGGAAAGGGTCAAAATTTTCAATAATGTTTTAATTGAATTGTCTCCATATCTTTTAACTTCCCAGTGTGCCTATCTTGATCATATCTTCTTTCTTATTTGATGACTACCTTACTACTATACTTAGAAAAGCAGCATATCCTCCTGGCTTAAATAAATACCTCTGTGTACTAAATAAGGAAATGAACAAATAAAAGAATAAAATTATCTCAAAAATTTTTCATTTGCCATATATAGAGTGGGAATAGGAATATTTTTACAAATTTCACATGCAGTATTTTCTTAAATGAATATAGCTGTTCTATGGCATGGGTTAGTGGTTAATCACTATAACTCAGGTATAGGTAAAAAAAGAGGATTCAGAGCAGTAGCACAAGAGCCAACTGAAAGAAAGACTTTCTAAAGCTACTTCTTAGTGAAGACAGAAATCATAGAAACCGGGTTTCTCTACATTTGTCTATAACAGAAGCAAGTCGCCGTCAAACTGTAGGATTTGTTCCTGAAACCACTTTCCATAGAAATCGGTCCCCAGAGAAAGGTTCTCATCACAGATCAAAGAAGTATCATTTTTCATCTTCACATAGATCATCATCTCTTCCACCTTCAAGCCGAAAATCAAGTACTTTAAGTAAGGGTAAAATTTTTACATTTCTTGGATTTTAGAAAGCTAAAATGTGATTTATTAATATTTGTGCCTGGGTTTTCTATTTTTGGGACCCCTCACAGTACTTGATATAGTACTCTTGTACTATACCATATATATTACTCAGTAGGCCTTCAGGAAAAGTTTGCTGAGTGGGAAAGTTCCTAGAATAGCTGTATTTATTATGAATAGGACTGAAGAGCTAATTGAAGTGTTATTCTGTGGAATTTTCTTGAGTCAGGAGAATTTCTTATTCCTTCTCCCATTTATAAAGAGAAATTAGGTAGTTTCTTTAATTGAATATTCAATATAGGTATGTAAGCCATGATGAAATAAAAGGCAACAGTGGCAGCAAGGGCATTAAATAAATAGTCTACCTTGTCTAGCCACAGGTGCATATAAGGTGGGCAGCAAAGTTCTGTACTTGAGATTTTCATTTAGGGTGATGATTAATAAGATGCCTGAGTTATTGTGTAGTAGATATGTTCAATAATCTAATGAGGTTTCCAATTTATTTCTAGTTTATTTTTAAATTCCTGGAAAAAACCACTTTTGATTAGTGTTGCAAATATACTTTGATGAAATGATTTACATCCTATAGAAAGACACTCTTCTTTTTTCTTCTTTTTAGCTAAAAGAGATATAATGCTAACACCAGTGACGATGGCATACAGTCCAAAGCGATCCCCTAAAGAGAATTTCTCACAAGGATTTAGTCATCTACGTAACAAAAATGATAATAGTAGTAGTTCAAATCGGTAAGTTCTTTAAATTAGTATTAGGTTCATAAAGATCAAGCTTAGCCCCAGAGAAGAGTTGAGAAAATGAACTTCCTTTCACTCTTTGTATACAGAGATGAGGAGCTAGGATGAGGAATATTACAGATATTGTCAGAAATGGTTTATTTTTTGGTTGTTTTTTGCTGAACAGCTTCCCCCCTCCCCTTTTCAAATCCATTAGAGAATGTTTTGCTGGATATACAGTAGGGGAGGGATAGATTTGGAAATGAAAGTTCTATAAAAACAAAAGATATAAATAAAAAGTAAATCTTGTTAAGTAAAATATTGTTAGTTTGTAATATAATTTGATAAAAATTATTTCAACTATTGAAACCAATGCCTTTATCATTTTATAGTTTCTGATTTCTTAATGGGAAAGATTTAGATTTAAGTTGAAATTAGTCATTTAGCAAGTATTTATTAAACTTGTGCTGGGTGCCACACATGATGGTTAAATTCCTAGGAATACAAAGCAAAAACCTAGCTCCTTGCCTCCAGAAGCTCACATTCTAATGGGGAATTAATATACAAATAACTGTACATGGAAATTATGTCCAGTGCAGATGGAAGGTGGGCCCAAGATGAGGGGAGGTATCAGACATGGTGGGAGGAGAAAAAATGAGAAAGATGGGATTGCACACAAATCTTGAAGCCCAGAAACTAAGTGATGAAGAAGAGGAAGGGAAGAGAGTATTCTGATTATAGTTGTTAGTTAGGTTCAGGAGGTGGAACATTGATGTAAGCACAGCCATCATGGTCATGGTCTCTTAGTGACTGTCAAATGTAGGAAGGCTGAAAAGATGGACAGGGACCAGTTTTTATATTTGATCCTGGAGGTGATAGGAAACCTCATAGTACAAGGGTGAGGAGCCTATGGGCCTCAGGCCATATTGGTCTAGCATTGCCAAGATGACCACAGGTATAACTCAAAATTCTATAAATCTACTAGCTTTTTAGGAGTAAATTAAATGTTTGACCAAATATAGCCCTTGAATGATGTTATAAATATCCAAATGACCCTTGGCAGAAGAAGGTTCCCTCACCCCTGACTTGTGTATGATCCTGGGCAAACTAAGAGACTTGTCTTAAATTCTCTCAGCCTCAGTTTCTCCCTCTGAAAAATGGGGATAATTATAGCAACTACCTTCTAAGGTTGTTATGAGGATCAAATGAGACAACAATTGATGATGGTTATTGAAGGCAGGGTACAAAATGACAATCCTGTGAATTAGGAAAATCACTTTGGTAGCTGAGTAAAAGATGGATTAGAAGGAAAAGAGGTGAACTAAAAAGCTTTTGCATAATTTAGAGGTGAGATGAGGAGCATATATACATACTAGGGGTGATGGCTGTGTGAGTAGAGAGAAGGAGATGTGAGATTGTGAAGAGAGAAATGACCAAAGTTGACAACAGATAAGCTATGGACTGTGAGTATAAAGAATGTTGCAAAAGCAAGGGTGGGGTCAAATTTTCAGTTTGAAAAGATTATTTGGTTTGGATAATAAATACAGTAAAATACATTCATTTTAATGCTTTTAGATTCTGAATGCTTTAGAATCCCACCATCTCAGAAAGAGGCATCAGAGGTGTTTAATCCAACCAGTATATAAACAAAAATTCCTCTTATATTTCCTTTGCCCAAAGATATGATGTAGAGAGAGAACTCACTACCTTCCCAGGTGACCCATTCTATTTTATTTTGTGATCTTGCCAGTTTATTAAGAAGCTAATTTTTATCTTTAATTGCTCCTTTTGCAACTTACCCCCATTGTTCCTAGTTCTGCCCTCTCAGGCTCAGAAAGAGAAGTAAAACAAGTCTAATCTCTCTTCTACAGGGCAGCCCTTCCAGTACTTGAAGACAGCTATCATCCCCCCCCCTAAATCTTCTCTTCTCTAGGCTAAACATCCCTACTTCCTTCAACCAGTCATCACATGGCATGATATTAAGGTCTCTCTCGCCATCCTGGTTGCCCTTCTCTGGATATTCTTCGCTTATCAGCATGCTTCCTAAAATGTGCTACCCACCATTGAGCTCAGCACTCCAACCTGCCCTGGGCTCCATGCACTCTTCAGATGGCATTAGTATTTTTGGTTGCCATTATTACACTTTTGACTTATATTGAGCTTTCAGTCAATTCAACCAACATTTATTGAGCATTGAGTAGTGGATAGAGATCTGACCTTGGAATCAGGAAGCTCTGGGTTCAGGCAAACATGGTATTATGACTCTGGGCCAATGGCAAAGTTGCAGAGTATTTGCCATTCCTGAACTCTACACCATTGAAATCACAGATCCAGTACATGGCAAGGTAGGTTGGCCCCAGATTGTCAAGGGTTTTTAATGCAAAGTCGAGAAGTTTCTGTTTTATCTGGAGGTGGTACAGGAGGGGTGACATATTAATTTCACATTTGTGTGAGAGAGTTTGGAAAGGGGAAAAGACCAAAGCAGGGAGATGGAGGTTGTAGTGAGAGTAGTGTGAATGGATAGAAAAGGATGGATGCTTGAAATGTTGTGGGATTATCAAATGTTAACCAGTTGGCTACAGAACTGAGGGCAAGGAAAGAATCAGGAATGGCTTGAGGGTTGTAAACTTTAAATGGAGGTGAGGAGGGGTGGTTTTTAGTGGGGGAGATGATGATTTCTATTTTGAAGGTATTTGAGATGTCAGTGGGACATCCAACAGGCAGTGGATGTGATAGGACTAGAGCTGTGGAGAGAGACTAGGACAGAATATAGAGATGAACATCATAACAGATGATACTGTGAACTCATGGGAAGTAGATGAGGGCACTGAAGGATAAAGCAATAACCAAGGAGTGTACTATTTAGCAGGTGGGAGATCATAGGGTCTTAAAATGGAAGAGACATCTAGGAAGCCATTTTTTAAAACAAACATGCTTCATGCCAGAAGGACAGCTAGGTGGCTCAGTTAGAGCACTGGGTCCGGAATGAGGACAACTCAAGTACAAATGTGGCCTCAGACATTTACTAATTGTATGACCTTAGACAAGTCCCTTAACCCTGTGTGCCTGTTTCCTCATCTATAAAATGGACTGGAGAAGGAAATGACAAACCACTCCAGTATCTGCCAAGAAAACCCTAGATGGGGTCATGAAGAGACAGACAGGACTGAAACGCTAAATAACAAAAAGCTGGGTACTGAGCTAAGGACTTTACAAATATTATCTCCTTTGATCTTCACAGCAATCTTGGGAGGTAGGTGTTGTTATTATTCCCATTTCTTAAATGAGGAAACTGAGACAGACATTTCACTTGTCCAGGATCGCTGTTAGTGTCTGAGGCCAGGTTTCCTCTGTACTACCCAGCTGCCCCTAGATCATAGTGATGACCCACCAAAGGAGACTGAAAAGAAGTCTTTAGATATGTAAGAGTTGAGCTGGAAGGAAGCTGTGACACACAAGCTAAAGGGAAAAAGAGTATCAAGAGTATCCAGGTGGTCAGGGAAGTTGGAATGAAGACAGAAAAGCCATTGGTAACCTTGAATTTCTTTGGAGCAGTGGGTTGGAAGCTAAATATATGATAGTTGGGGAAATAGTGACAACAAATACACTAGTTTTACTGAAAGGGAAAACTAAGATAATAGCTTGAGAGAGAATGAAAAAATAACCAAGAGATGGTTTTTGTTTTTGTTTTTAAGGATGGGAGAAATTTGGGAATGATTGGAAGTGTCAGAGGACTAGCCAGTGAATAAAGGTCATTGAAAATGAGAGGGAATAATTGATGGAAATGCTTCAAGATGAGATGTTATGGAATGGGATCACACTCACATAAAGGAGAAAGGCATTGTTTTACTCAAGAGACTAGCAAAGGAGAAAAGAATTAGGGACTAGATAAAGGGATTTGGGAATGTAGAATTGGAGAAAAAAGAGAGGGCTTATGGTACTATTTTTTCAGTAAAATGTCATAGAATTTCAGAATTGGGAAGAGTTGAAACAGTATCCCTTAAAACTAATTTCTTCTACCACCCAAAAAGTAGTTGTTTTGCTTGAAGACTTACATTGAGGAGCCACCCACCACCTACCAAGACAGCCTGTTTTGCTTTTGACCCTTTGTTAGGCTTAGATTATTTGCAGCTTCCAGTTAATGTTCTAATTCTTTTTTCTTATGAGAACCGTTTAAATTCTTGATAGCTATCATTTTCCCCAAAGTTGTTGCTTCTCAAGATTAAACATGCCTAGCTCCTTCACTTGGTCTGCTTATGGCATGAATTTGAATTTCTTCACTACCCTGGTTGCCCTCTTGTGGGCACTCCATTTTTTCCTATGTCCACTTTAAAATCTCCTAGTAGAGATATTGTATTGGGAGGGAAGGAGGGGAGAAGGTTGATGGTAGCGAATTTGAAGAGACAAGGGAAGGTTTGGTATAACCATTTGTTAAAGAGTGCTGGCAGTTAATGGCTGTTTGGGATTGGATAACAGATTTCTTGTGGACCTCACTGGTATGATTGGTGCTATAGTAGACATGAAGGAGGCTGATAGTATGGTTAAACCCCACCTTCTAGAGTTGAACAAGAGAATAAGACAGCAAGAGATTCAAGGAGAGAGAGCAATATACGATTGAATTGGTTGACTTTAAAGTTCCACACCTCGGATAATCTAGAATAACCTAAGCTAAGAGATCTAGAGCCTCAGAGATCAACTCATCCAACCTTATCAAGGAAAATGGAGACCCAAGTGAATTGGAGTGAGACCAGAGAAGAAGTGATAAATGAGAATACAGGGGAAGGTCAAAGGTGCTTGTTAAGAAATTGTCATAAGAATGAACAGTGAGAAGTAGAAAAGTAGCCATGAACAGAGATGAATTGTAGTTTATACTTGGTGAAAGCAGTTATTGGTGTGATCAAGGAGAAGGATGTTGGGTGGGATGAAGAAATCATGAGTTGAGGTTGATGAATTGAGAGGTCAGAATTGTTGAGGATATGTGGATATGTGTTTATATAGGAGATCCCCTGAAGGTAGTGGAGAAGATCATGAGCCAGGGACTTGCTGAACAATTTGAGAAGGAAGGGGGGGAAATAAGATTGAGCAGTGTGTGTGTGTGTGTGTGTGTGTGTGTGGGAGTGGGTGTAGATGGAGAGAATTGAAAAGGAACAAAGGTTGCTCAAGGCCAGTTTGGAATAACAGTGAGGAAGGAGGACTATAAACTTCTTCCTCTTGAAGGCCCGCCCTGGAGGTTGGAGAAGATGAGAGAAGATTGTATGGTCAGGGCTATAGTGTCTTCTGATGAAAATAGGGTTCCTTTAATGCCAGAGGCAGAATTTCTGGTGACTAAAACTAAAATGAAGAGAAGATGGTTATCATCAATAAGAGTGGATTTTGGGAGGCAGAACAGACTGGGAGATAGAGGCAACAGGGATTATGGAGAGGGATAGGAAGGAGATTTCTGGAAAGAGGGAAGAAAAATTTCCACCTTAGTATAAATATAAAGGGAACAAGAGCTGGAAGTTTGACTACTCTAGAATTGAGGAAGAACCATCTTAAATTTACAGGAGTTCTTGGATCCTATGATGTGATGACTCAGGATGTGATGCAGTGGAAAGAATTCTGGATTAGGAATCAATTCATGAGTTCAAAGCCTTGATTTGCTCCTTACTACATGTGTAACACTGGGCAAGTCACTTAACTTCTCTGTACAACTTCAAATTTCCTCATAAAATGAAGTATTGCAGTAGATGGTCTAATTAGTGTTAGGTGGTCTTCCAGTTTTGATCCTGTGGGGGAATGGTTTGGGGGCAATGGCAAAAAGATTCACAGCACATCACTAAAATGCCCAGGTGAGGCATAGGTAGTAAGGAGAGGAAGCAAGGGAGTGTTTTTCTGAGTGGGTCAATAGAAAACTAGATTAAGCTAGACTCACACTTGGTTTCATCCTTTAACCTATTCAAGCATACAGCCTAAATCCCAAGTCCTAGAATCATAGGCTTACAAGTACCTTTGAGCACCCTGAAGTTTGGAATCCTATGGGAACTGCTTAGGGTTATAGCTGGATGGTCAATGCTGTTTATACAGATTTCCTGCTGATCATATCTTTTTGAGATGTGGAGTCATTGTTGGATGGGATTCTCTTTTTGGCAAAGACAAGTTTATTCTGAATCTTGAAATTTTGAACCCAAGTTGTGAGGATTGATATTTATCCCATTAAATTTCATCTTCCTAGAGTTGGCTCAATATTGAAGCCAGTTAAGATCTTTTTGTCTCCTGACTTGGTCTCCTCACACTCTGAGTTCTAGGCATTGTGACCTGTATGTCTAGCCCTTACTACGGTGTTCCTGAAGTTTGCCTCTCATGCTGGCAGTGCCCTTTCTCCTTGGCCTCTGTCCTTTGATTTCGATAAGACTTGTCACTACCTTTGGTGGAAAGTCTTTTTTAATCTCCCAACTATTCAAAAACTCTTATTTGTGCTTATCTGTCTGTTACGGTTTTGGCTGCTGTATCATATACATTGACTTATATTGAAGTCACAATCCAATATGATTTGTGAGTTTGCCATTACAAAAAGTGTTGGACTCTGTAGAGTAAAATAATAGAGTTATCCTCCCACAATGAATCTTCATGCATTAAGTTTTAAGATTACAGGATTCTTTGTAATTACCCAGGAATACCTTCATCAACCCTCCAATTATTGATATCATAGACATAAAACAGGGAGGGAGACATTGTTGTCATGATGTAGAAGAAGCTCAGCTCAAGTTCCAAATAGAAGAATTTTCTACAGATAGTGAGGTTCTTTTGATGTTCCTCTTTGCAAGTGACATTGTATTGATTGCATCAAGCCTCAGAATGTCAACAGAACCTCTTCAGTGAGATCTGTAGCCATTTCAAAGAGACTGGTTTCATAGTTGACAAAGGAAAGAATCAAATGGAAGAAGCCTCGCTGTCCAAAATATACCATGCTGTTAAATGGGTAACTCACTGAGTTAGGCCATAGATGAGGATATTATAGAGGGGCAGGAAACTGGGCTTGGAATTGATGATGGAAGAGAAAAGGGGGCTGGGTATTTGAGAATTTAGGGCAAATTTTAGATAATCCCAGACTGCTTCTTGACACTAAACCCCATCTTTTTAACTTAGTATTGTCCCAGTAGAATTATGTAGAATGACATTTCCCAAGAGATAGAATTAGATGAGCCAAAATGGTGAAAAATATTAGTGCTTTTATTAGCATTAATTCAATTTAATAAAAAGTTCCTACTATGTTAGTTGGGTACTATTTTAGGTACTAGGGATAGAAAGTCAAAATGAAAGACAATCCTTTCCCTCAAGGAGGTGATATTCTATTGAGGTGGGGGAAGAGGGAGGAAGGAGTAAGATGGTCACCTAAGGAAAATGAAGGAGAGTGCATTTGGGGAAAGGAAATTGGAAAAGACTCCATAGAAAAGATAGCACCTGAACTAAGCCTTAAGGGAAGATTAAAGGACTCTGTGAGGTAAATAAGAGAGAAGGGGTACAATCTGACCACACCAGAAAATGAAGCACTGAATACACTCAACACTTAATAATTCAATTTAGTTGAGATGTAGCATACATAAAGGGAGAATAGTGTAAAGAAAGGGGTTAGCCTATGGAACATCTTAAATGCTGAGAAATTTGTTTTTAATACAGTGACTACTGGGGAAGAGCTGGATCTTCTGAAGGTTGATTTGGATAGCTGTATGAAAGTGGGGAGAGAATGGAAATAGGGACATCATCTAGGAGACCTTTTCAGTCATCCAGATGGGGTTGTCCAGAGGTGATGGTAGTCATGTAAGTGGTGGAAAGGGGATAGATGGGGGAGACATTTTAAAGTAGAATTGCCAAGACTTGGCAACTAATTGGATATGAAGTAGTGACCTCAGGAGAAACAGACTGAGCATGGGTACTATCATGTATATGAATTTTTTCCTGTTCCTCCTAATTATTAGTGATGTCTCTTCTTGATGTTATTTTATATACATATTTATATACATTTTGGGTACATGTTGCATCCTTCCAATAGAGACTTTGTGCATTTGTATCCTTGGTACCTAGTGGTATCTTGCATAATGTAGACATTTAATAAATGTTTGTTGAAATGAATTTAAACAGAGAAGAATACAGAAAGGAATTGGTTTAGGTAAAAACTAAGTTTTTAACTAAGTAAAAACTGAGTTCTGTTTTGGACCTTCTTAGTTTGTAGATGTCAGAGAAAGAGATATCTTATAGACAGTTGGTGTTACGGGACAGACTTTCTGCCAAAGAGATTAGAGTTGGATTTAGAGATTTGGGAGCTATCTGTGTGGAGATAAGTAAACCCATGGGAGAGGATGAAATCACAAAGGGACAAAGAGAGGCCTATATACAATAAATGATGTAAGTGGTCCAGGAAATGTATGGTTGGAGAAAGATGATGGATGAGCTCGTGTGATGGATACTCAAGACCTCAGGGAATGTTAAGGAGAAGGAAGGTCATCAACACTTGGGGCAGAGCTGCTGCTTCTGTGGGAGGACATTGGAGTATATGAGATGAGAAAGGTATGACTGGACTGTGATTTGTGCCACGAGAAAGGACTACCCCCAGTCCTGAAATCATTGAAGTGCTGTAGAATAAAGTCAAGAACATAAAAGAAGGCAAAGATGGATTCTAGGGAGGCATGTTCCCTAGTAGTTAAAGGGGGAAAATACATAATTTCACTAAAGCTTTTATAAATGACCAAATTATTTTCTTCTTTTAATAGATTTGATGAACTTATGGATGATTTAGGTGCCATTCCTGTGTCAACAGTGCAACTGAACAATTCCAGGAAACAACTCCAATTTCTTCCTGAAGATGATTTGGAAGGTATTTTTTCACAAAACATTTTTTAAAATTAGATCATTTTGTCTTATCTTCATGATTTGGTGTCTTTAAAGGTTTTTTTTTACTTTCTAATGCCTTGTATTTGAAAACATTTTAGATCTTAGGTTCTCTAAAAAATAATTTATAGTTAATCTTTAAAGGCTTGCTGTTGCTGAAAACTTGAGATTGAAGAACCAAATTGTTAGTATTAGTTAGCATTAAGTTAACATTGAGAGAAAGCATGGTTTATGTAGTAGATCGAGATAACGGTCTTACTTTCTTCATGATCTGGATTCAAGTTTGGTCTTTGCTACCTATCCTGGCTATGTGACCCTTGGTAAATCACTTAACAACCCAGTATCCAAGTCAGCTTTTAAAGAATATAATATGTTACAGGATTGCTAAACAGCATAGGTTGGAGGAATTTTCTTACCAGGAATTCTCCAGTCATTAACTCTAATTCAGGACCCCCCCCCCAAAAACAAACCCTCTTTAAAATTATCTGTTATCGGGGGCTGCTGGGTGGTGCAGTGGATAGAGCACCGGCCCTGGAGTCAGGTGTACCTGAGTTCAAATCTGGCCTCAGACACTTAATTACCTAGCCTTGACCAAGCCACTTAACCCCATTGCCTAGCAAAAACCTAAAAAAAAAATTGTTTCTTTAAAATTATCTGTTATCCTTCCTACAGGGGCCAATTTCTGCCAATTCTTTCTGTGTCTGAAATAGAATAGTTCATAACTTAGAAAGGTAATGATTTCCTTACTTTAAATATTTTGTAGAGATGGCTAGATTCTGTAGAAAAGGCACCCTGTAAAAGAGGAGAAAGAGATTGGTTATGTAGTATGTTTTGTTTTATCCTTTACTACTTAGTGTTTCCACTAAATAGATATTTTTCTTGGAATTAGTGTGATACATCTTTCCTGTATGTGTTTTTATTAAAGATTGATTTAAAAAAATCATCTCCTTTCTTCCTGGTAGAAATGAAACATTCAAACAGTATTGATCACCATGTTAAATATAGCTCTGGTACTTCTGAACAACCGTTGCCAAATGGAATGAAGAAAATATCTCTGAACTCGAGCTTGGAAAAGAACAAGTCACCTTATGAGCCCTGTATAGCTAAGTCAACAGTAGCACTTTATGATAATGATTTTGAATATTTGGCTCATGTGAGGACCCTGAATGAAACTGAACAGCTTTTTGATGACCTTACAAAAGAAAAGCAACAGGTAAAAACAGCAGACTTTTAAAAAAGAAATAAAAACTTTTTTGTCTTATGACTAAGGAATGGGACAGAAGAGATTTAAATTTAAGCTTCACCTTTTATGGGAGGGAGAAGTGCTGTTGACTACTGAGCTTTCCCAATAGATTTCAGTTGTTTGAGCCTGGGCCCCTCTTTCTGACAGTTACTGTTTTCATTAACAGAAGGTATAGAGTCACTTGAAGACAAATTAGGCAAGGGAACAAAGATGAGGATACAATAAATACATTTATTTTAGTTCACATTCAGTTTTGGGAAGTGAATAGTCTTGAATTAAACTTTAT
This sequence comes from Macrotis lagotis, assembly GCF_037893015.1. NCBI lineage: Eukaryota > Metazoa > Chordata > Mammalia > Peramelemorphia > Peramelidae > Macrotis > Macrotis lagotis. The sequence goes on from NC_133666.1 coordinate 668,454,948, forward strand.
CATTAAAATAGAATTATTTTTAGAATGCTGTTTTAATTATTTTTGCATATGTTTACAGATAGAAGCAGCACTGAGTCGAATGCCTTCTGCAGGAAGAATGACCTTGCAAACAAGATTGAGCCAGGTGAAAGGCATTTCAATCTGCCCAAAGACTTTCAGGCAATCTCTACCTTCAAGAGGTTTTCTTTGTAATTTGCTTCATGGTAGAGGGCAGCTTGGTGGTGCAATGGATAGAACACTGGCCTTGGATTCAGGAGGATGGGAGTTTAAATCTGATCTCAGACACTTGACTCTTACTAGCTGTGTGACCTTGGGCAAGTCACTTCACTCTGATTTCCTCACATTCAGGGCCATCTCCAGTTGCTCTAATCCATATCTGGCCACTAGACCCAGATGGCTCTGGAGGAGGAAGTGAGACTGATGACTTACTTATTAGCACAGCACTCTCTCATTTGCATCCAATTCATGTTCTTGTCATAGCATCACTTCCCTGATGCTGTGGTCTTCTTTGAAAATGAAGGACAAAACATTCACATTAGAACCTCACTATTGAATCTATCAAATGCTTCTGTCTAAACAAAGTGTTTAGACCAGAGCCAAAATGAATTTTTTTAATTATCACTTTCTGTTTCAGAAAAGATTAAAATGCATTTTGGAATAAGTATTAATTTTCCAAACATATGCTTCTTTTTAACAATATATTTTTCTCTTATTAACCATTTCAAAACAAGATTCTAAGATTTTTCCACAGCTTTTCTAAGCATCTCTTAGTCCCTCAATTTAGTTTTAACTTTAAAATGTTGCATTTTACATTTGTAGATATCATTCCATTAATTGCCTCCTAGGAGGTGGTGCTTGTTAAATTACCCAAAGGCATTTCTCTTGGAATTCACTTAAAATAAAATAAAAAAGAAATGCTTATAATTGTAGGGATATTTTAGCTATGTTTTGTCTTATTATTATTATTATTCTGTTGTATAATATTTTGCACATTACATCGAGTATTAGCTCTCAAGTTGGGGGGTGTTTCTATTATTAAATAATTTCCTATCCTAGCGCCGTGATTTCTTATGATTTCCTAAACTTTTAGGTAAAGCTCTTTGTAAGCTTTTTTTTTTTTTAAATAAGTGATCTGGGAAATCAGGGTTGACAAAAATCCTGCTGACCTGGCCCCCTGCGGAATAACATCACATGAAAAATTCAAGTCCAGGAGCTTTATTTTTTTTCCTACCTTTCAGTCTTATTTTGTTCTGAAATAAATATAACTTTCCCATTCAATAGTTCTTTGGATTGTCTTAGTGAGAATTTTGCTCTCTGAATCCAAAATCCGTGGGCTTTGTTTCTGTTTTCTCAGGAGAATGTAAACTTCATGTAAGTAGGGACTGTTTCATTTTTGCTTTGAGTTGGTAGTGCATTAAATTCAATTGAATTTTCAGGAGTAAACAAATGATGAAATTCTTTGCATCTCTTGATAAAATTTTAAAACCTGATTTTTAGGACAATATTCTGAGTTGATAATGAACAACTTAATAATATCCATTTATGTATACAAATCAGTTTTAATTGATTTTCAGATGACAAATTTCAAGCTCTGGCAATGCATTGGGTAGGTTTTTTCCATGCTATTCTCATTTTACAGATGGGAAAACTGACATGTGACTTGTTCATAGTTAAACTATAGACCATTACTCACACCCAGTTTTGTCCTGACTACAAACCTGGTGCCCTTCTGTTACATATATGTCTCTATGTATCTCTAAATTTCTTTCTGCTTATAAAGCTACTCTAGATTTAAAAAAAAAATTAGCATGAGTATCAAGGTGATAGTTATTTCAAAATCCCGTTAAAAAAAGTAAAAGTTTCCTAAAAATAAATTGATTTCACAATAATGAGATTCTTTTTTTGAAAGTACAAATTTTTTTCCCAAGGATGGAAATTTATTATTATCATTCAGTTAAAAGAGTACAGTATCGGGCGGCTAGGTGGCGTAGTGGATAAAGCACCAGCCTTGGAGTCAGGAGTACCTGGGTTCAAATCTGGTCTCAGACACTTAATAATTACCTAGCTGTGTACAGGCCTTGGGCAAGCCACTTTAATGCCATTTGCTTTGCAAAAACCTAAAAAAAACCCAAACAAACAAAAAAAAAAGTACAGTATGTGATCAATGAAGTCTATGCTGAAGATGAAATAGAACATTGATGATTTTATTAATGTCTTTTATTGCCCTTTTTTCAGAAGGAATGGTAAATTTAAAAGCAATTTAGAAACAGTTTTTTAGTAGTTACAAATCCATGGGACTAATTATATGCAACTAACTTAACATGTTTTCTGTGTTTATTCAGGATGCCCTAGAAGATCGTTTGGAAAGGATTAATAGAGAACTGGGCCCAATTCGCATTACACTGAAGAGATTTCATGTTTTGCACTCCTCTGCAAATCTCTGAGATTTGTAGCTATTAAATTTTGAGACATTTTTCTTTGCACTAATGTATAATTATGCACTCAGAAAATGCAAATCATTTTATATTGTTTATAAATTCTCAGTGGTAGTTTTAAAATCATGCTATTTACACTTAATATTTTATACTTCAAATAGCCAATATATATTTTAAAGATTTTTATTATCCTCAGGAATCTCTTAATTGTATATTTTACTATTTAAAGTCTTATTTTTAAATAGTGTAGGTCTTCAGATTAGGAGAATAAGGAGGTATAAATGGAGACTTTTTGTTTTCTAAAAACAAAAGTGTTAATCCTTTTAAAATTAACTTTGCACACCATTTTTATATACCTAATATTGTAAATAAGCACTTTGGGATTTTTTGGTATAAGTACTTAGCAGCAGAGTGGCAAAGCAATTGAGGTTCAATGCAAAAAGTGATTTCAGTGTAACATTGTATTTGAGTTTTAAAACTTTGGATGCAAATTCTATTTCAAATATAGGTGTGAGAAAATGAACAGCTACTATCTGTTGGTAGATTAGAAAATTAATAGGTAGTTTCAAGATGAATATTATAAGAATAACTCATTTTCTCCCTTTAAAATGTATTCTTTGTAAGGAAGGGATTGAGAGGTATTTAATTCTTTATTTTGCCAAATAGTGGTGCTTGAAAATTGTAATGATTACTACATAGAGGAAGAAGTCTGAGCCTATATATGTTTATGACATAGACTATCTTTGGTCTTAGTGTAATGTTCTTGGCGTTCCTTTGTTGAGTGGGAGATTTTGCTGGCTCTCTCCACCCCGGATCTGAAATGTCCTGTGTATACCACACCTGAAAATCACATGCCACAACTTGAAAAGGATGAACAAAATGATAGTTCAGGTTTCTATTAAGTGTGTTGACTTTTAATTGGTTAGCTATTAGTGGAGGGTGGTGGCAAATAACAGCCCTGTAGGTGCCCCTGCTTCCCTATAGCAGGCTCTGGTAAAAGCACCAGTTTTTCCTGGACCTTCACTCATAGCCATCCTTACTGCTTGCCATATGGTAGGCCAAGTGTGTAGACAAAGCTTAGTGTCTTCCCATCTGCTCTGACAGAGGGCACCAGTTGACTTACTCATGGCATAATGTGGTTGTCAGCAGTAATAGACAAGTGAGAGCCACTGTTATGGGGGCAGTGATCAGTTAAAGTCTAATGATGCCATTGTTCAATTTCTGCACCTTTATGAATACCCAACTTTCAAAATTAAGCTAGTCCAACCAGAAAATTCAGATTTTTATATTTTCTCTTGCCTTTTTTCTCTTATGTAGTTCTTGACAACATATAATTTTATTGAAGGTCTTCAGACTCAAGATATAGAAAGACATAACAAACACACATAGTCTCTGTTCACATATACATACATACACACACACAAACACATAAACGCATGCACAGGAGGAGCGGGAGAGATCTTGGAGAAATAATTCTGTCCAGGGAACATTGTGCCTGCTTGTTGCCATTCCTACCTGTATCAATGGCTTAGTCTCAGCACCTTTCTTTGCCCATTCCCCCACCCTCCAATAACCTATTTAGGAGACCGAAATAAGAAGTCACTCCCTATCAGTAGGGATCAAGTGCCTTTATTTTTCTGGGTGTTTCCTTTATTCAGGCTCCTTTTACCTCATAGTAAGAGATAAAAGAAAGGAAAAGATAATTTTATTCAGCAAGTAAAAATCTAATGAAAGAATTGGCCCCTACTACTGATAACTCTGGTCTATAACATTTTCCTATATATACCAGTCTCCACCCAACCTGAGATAATATCAGTGAAACAGGTGAGAGCTGCCCATTTATTTATTATCTCTGGTTCTTGCTATGTGACTTGACTGAGATTGCATTTCCTACTGTAGAACTCTTCAATGGTATCTTTTATGCTGCTTCTTGTGGATAGTTTGCCATTGTTAGCATATATTTATGTCCATCATTCATATCTTCATTGCCCTTTGGGTAAATTAAATTTTCTAATTCTTGGGATTATAGAGTTAGATCTTCCATTGTCCAAATTAGCATTTTATAGATGAAAAAATGGAGGCCAGGTCACCCAGGAAGTAAGTGACAGACCAGGATGTGAATTCAGGTCAGCTGCCTCCAAATCACTTTCTCTCATACCACCCTGCTTTCTCTTTTGTGCCTTCCCTAATTTCAGATCTCCTGAGAATCAATTCTTCAAAGTCTTCAAAATTGTGTCTTTTCCATCATAGACCTGTGGTATCATCCTCACCTTTTTTTCCTGTTAGTGCCAATTCTACTTTCTCATGCAGCATATTGAGAATGGTGATGTTAAAATCCAAATATGGTGATTCCAATGTTGATAGAAAAAAGAAATTGTCATTTAAATCTTTGTTTTTGTTTTTTCATTCTTTTATCCCTCCTGGTTTCATCTTAAATGCTTTAAGGATAATTCGGCTCAACTGGTTGTTATGCCATGCTATCTACAAACTCCTTGCCTGGTTTGTGGAAAATTATAGCTCAACTTCTTATATTCTCTGTAAGGTTTTGCAAGTAATTTTATATTTTGAACTGATCTCTCTCTAGGCTGCCATGTTTCTCTGCTTGATAAGGAAAACAAATGTTGCATTTTGGCCTTCTTGTGATTATTGCTTTATATTAGTTAAAATTCATAGGAAACAGGGATACTTCAAGTTGGGGTCTGTCCCTTTATCTGTTTAATATTTTTCCCTCTCAGTAATCTAACTGCATGTGATAGCTTCATCTTTATATCCTTATTTGTAGAGCTTAGCACAGTGCTTGGCACATGGTAAGCGCTTAAATGTTAACTAGCATTAGTTATTATGATTAGACCTCAGATTTCATTTTGATTGGCTAATAAATCAGTAGTCCTACTGTTCAGTTGGCTAATTTGGAAATGACTCCCTCATTTATAATTAGTCATTTCCTGCCTTTTTAAGATATAGTCAGTTTCATTTTTGTGTGTGATGTTTGGTACTTGGCATGTCCAGTGCCCTTCAACTCTGTCTTCCTGAAGGAATTATTCCATTATATGGGAAACTTTGGTCCCTTTTGCTTCTTGATCCTGTGCTTTATTGTCCTAAAATTGAGTTTTGCAAGCTTAGCCCAGTTGCCTGGCAGATAACAAATACTTATATATTAGCAAGTATTATTACTATTATACTTCAGATCTCGTGTTGATTTTAGTCTTTGCTTTTTAAAGTTAGCAGTCTTACTGTACAGATAGCTGATTTGGAAAAGACTCCCCATTTGTAACGAGTCATTTCCTGTTTTTTTTAAAGATATAGTCAGTTTAATTTTTGCATATATGATGTTTGGTGCTTTGTCCTGTCTAATACCTTCCAATTTTCTTCCTGAAGAAAATCTTACATTAAATGAGGCTTCTTAGAGCAGTCTCTTTTACTTCTTAATACTGCGCTATGTTTTTTGTAAAATGATTTGCTCTCTTCCCCTTATGCTGACTTTTGCATTGAAGTCAGTATTAGAATATACATCAGTCTGGTTTGGAGTGTCTTATTAAAGTCTTCTTTACATCCTTATTTCCTCTCAACTGCTAACACATAAACCATAGTTTTTTTTTCCCCATGATGGCCTTTTTGCTTATTTTTATCTGGAATATCACTCACAATCAGTGAACTATCTCTTCTCGTCTTTGAATGCAGGAGAAAACCAATTCTTGTATCTCCCCCCTCCAAGATGAGCCAATTTTCCATTTTGATACAATGGGCTTCATTTGTGTCAATATCCACAAAATTGATATCCTCCAGTAGTATGTGGACTCTTCTAATTGGTCAAGGGTCTGCCCAGAATATCTGTAATGATTTTGGATAATGGAAAACAATTTTTTTTTTCTTGTACCCCTCCCTCTACCATCACTGAAGCAGTGGAAAAGGTCAGCACAAAACTGAAGGCTATTTTATATTTTGTTTCATGAGTTGACATGTTCACATAATTTTCAGAATTTGTGTACTTTAAGCAGAGTCGGAATGACCACTTTTTAGGCCTATTATAGTGGAGATGGGTTGATGGCCACCGAAGTCACAACTTGAAGATTCTGTGATAGTTGGCTGATAAACAGTCTCTTACGGATTCTATAATTGAAACTTTTCCAGAATGGTAGACCTTTTCAGAGCTTATATACTTTCTGTTGTACAATCTTTGAGAATCCAGAGTGTGACAATGGAAAAAATAAACCAAAATGAAACAAACTTTTGGGGAGGGAGGTCTTTCATCTGTGAAGCTTGCACAAAAGGGAAAACCAGAAAAGCTCTTTCCCTATCAGTTTATATCCTGCAAGTGAGCAGGAACAGCAGACTTATTTAAAGGCTCTGCATCCCAGTCTAGAAAGACCCATTCTGCTTTTTTATTGGTCCTTCAATTTTCCAATTCTCTAAATTGTTTATAAGTTACTGGCCTCTTGCCAGGGCTTCTTTTTTATGCAAATATGGAGAGCTGACAAATTGTTGGGGCCTCATAGAAATCTACCTGTCCCTACTATGGACTTGCATTTTTCCCCCACAAAGTAATGTACTGTCTGGTATAGCAGGCTTTTTTGTGCGTACTGTTGGATAATTTAGCCAGTATACACTGATTCTAAGTCAAAATGGATTCTAAACTCTGGGCAATAAACTTTTAAGACTTAATACTTGATATGGTATAAAGCTTATAAACTTTGTCTGCACACATGCACATACATAAACATACACACATAAATGCACACCCCTACACCCTTACCACCCCTAGAACTTCACTTTGATGCTTTGTGCTTTGCATATAGTAGGTGCTTAATAAATGAAAGTAATAGGAAAAATTATTTTGGAGAGTATGGGTTCAGAATACTAAGTTGATTTTGTGTGAATTTAATAAATTTTAATTTATTTGAAATAAATAATAGATGCAGGACTTTTCCAAAGGATATAGCCAAAATATTTTTCAAAAGTAATTTTTAAAACAAATTCCATCAAACTAAATCTCTTTGAGAAATGTTTAATGTATGTAGGAAACATAAAAAGGAAATTCTTTATCCTTAAAATGTCATATTTCTGTCTGTCCTTTTAAGAATACTAGAAAGCTTTAATATCAGTATTAGAAAATTATTTTAAAAACTATGTATATGACCTAGTCTAGAAAAGCAATAGCTTTAAGTTTTAATTTTGAAGCACTCATATTCTTGTAAAACTTGCTTGAAATGTTTTGCCTTCTAAGTTCCTTAAACAACACAGGCAGATATCAGAAAATCTTCATAATGCTGCAGGTCTTTCAAAAGCTTTACAAAAATAAAATAAAGTATAAACCTATTTACAGTATTGAGCGAATGGATGTTGTTGTCAGGCCTATATTCGGTTATCACTGATTAATTTATACTACAGGAAAGTTACTAGAAAGATTCCCATCTATTCATGACTAGTAGCCTAGCATGACTGAAGATTAAAATGTAGAATTCCTGGAGTCTCCTGTAACTATTGGGTTTTTTGTTTTGTTCTTTCCAGCTTTACCATTGTAATTGCTTTTTTACAAGATCAAATAATGGCTAAGCTGTTTATTGTCAGACACCATAAGAGCTTTGGTCAATCTGAACTGTGACTTTAGCCATACAGAGATAGCTTTCGATAGTCTGTCTATACATTTTTGTTCATCCCATTTCTGACCCTGGCCAAGTTTTGTGCTGAAGATCTATCCATCTTTAACAAATTCATCATATTACTGAAATAGTGATGAAATGGCAGGCACTAGAAATGGGATTTATATTAGTGTGGTAAAAAGGCATCCTTGGTGATTCTTTTACATGGTTCAGCTTGAGTTCCACTTTCTATATGTAAAGCTTTGTGGTAGGTGGAACCAGACTTTATTTTTTTTCCATATGAGTTTAGCTTCTAGCACTGTGCCTTACTTACAGTAGGTACTCAATAAATCCTGCTGAATCCTGCTGAATCCTAGCATATGGCTTGTTTACCTTAACAGGTAACTAAATGAGAACAGAATACTAAAGGAGGCTCTGGCCACTATAAAATTCTATTTTAATAGGAATTTTTAAGCCCTAGATAAGTTGGAATTAACTTGTTTGAATCCAGTAATTGCTTTATTTGGTATCAGAACATGGGCTGCATTTTGTATGACCTAGAGAACAAGAAATTTGTTTTGATAAATGCTATATATGGCGTCTTATGTCCCCAGAAAACCCAAACTGAGCCTAATGTGTTCTTAAGAGATGGTGGGAAACTAAGTTATGGTGAGGATTGAGCAAGTCCCTTCCCCTCTCTGGGCCTCAGTTTCCTTATTTGTAAAGCTCAGTTCTTCCAGTTCTGATTCTGTGGCCTATATTTAAACTTATTTTGGCTTGAATTTTGTATGATGAGAATTTAAAAAATCATTTTTTCCACAAGACAAGAAATACCACACATGAAAACAGTGTCCAGCTTCCTGACACTTAAGCAGTGAATAAATAGTTATGATTATCATAAACTGTCATTCTTTAGTTGATAGATCTGTTCCAATCCCATTTTGAACCTTTTCATAGTTAGCCTATATCATTCCTTGAAATACTGAATCTCATGTATTGCCAGCCATAGGAAGTAGTCTCCTTTTATTTTTTCCAAAATAGTTTTGAGTTTCAAGTGCTTCAGCAGTTCTGGATTTCAGGATTTGGTGAACAAGTCCAGATTCACCGTATTCATATGCTTCTATGATGATGATGTTTATCCTTCATTCTTGAAGATTTTTGACTTCAGGGAGGTGATGCCACGATAAGCATGAGAATTGGATAGAAGTGAAGGGATGCTGTTAACTTGCTAGCCTCACTTTCTCCTCCATAGCTATCTGGATCCAGTGGCCAGATAAGAATCACGAAGATGGACCTGGATGTGAGGCAGTCAGGGTGAAGTGACTTGCCCAGGGTCACACAGCTAGTAAGTGTCAAGTCTAGATTTGAACTCCTGTCCTTCTGACTCCCAAGACCAGTGCTCTATCTACCGTGACACCTAACTGCTTCATATGCTTCTTGGCCATTGTTTTGCAGGTTGATTTATCCTAATTTGCTGTTCTTTCCTTAAATTGAAGCCCTTTGATTGTTGTGCCACTCTTTCCTGGCCCTTTTTTTTGTTGGGGCTGGGCAAAATGTATCCAACCTTTTCAGTTTGGTGCATAATTGTTTGACTAATATTAATTTTGTATTTTCTACTTTTGGACCAAGGCAGCTCATTATGCCACTGTGTTAAGTGAATCCCTTCATTTCTTTTCTTTTTTGTAAGTTGAAGTCCATCACATTGTCAGTTTTTTTCCTAAATAAATTGCCTTACACTTGCACCCAAATTCATCTGCCATTTTTCTCTGTTCACACAGCCACCTAAGATGTTGTGTAAATTTTTTCTCAATTGCCGGGCTTTCATTACCCACAAAAGTCATATGACAGCTTGGGGGGGACTGCCACTCTTCAGTCCACTCAGCGTAGCCTTTCGGTATTAGGGACACCATGCTGGGCAGTAGGGTCTACAGAGACAACACATTTCTGACTTCGAGATTGTCATTCCAAATGGCGATCCAGTACATGTGTATGCAAATAGGATGCTGTTTGTGAAGAGAGTTAGTTGCTAGAGATGAGGAATCGGAAAGACCTGATGGGAGGATATGAGTACTTCACTGAGCCTTGCAGAAAAAGAGAATTCTAAGACGGAACGATGAGAAGAGTGCTCGGGGGGCAATAGCCTGTCGGGGTGATGACTAGTAGTTCAGTGTAACTGGAATGGGAGGTGGGCAAAGTGTGACATACTGGAATAAATACCGTGGAGGACTTGAGACGCATTAAATCTCAGAGGCAACAAGGAGCCAGGGGATATCTGTGAGCCGGGGAGTGACTTAGTTTGACCCATTCTGGAAATTTGACGGAGACGGGAGAAAGGCAAAGCCGGGGAGGCAAGGGCCCGAAGCGGGATGGCGGCTGAATGGGGGCGCGGTTGCTGAGCCGGCCGCCGGCTGCAGGAGGGAGACTGGACGGCTCAGGCGGCTGTCCTCCGCCCAAGTGGGAGGGCAGCAGCCGCGGTGCGGGGCTGGGGAGGGCCGTGCCCCCCGGGCCGGGGGCACCAGCTGGGGGCGCCGCGGAGCGCGGGGCCTCGGACCGGGACACCCTGCACGCGTGGCCTCACCCGGCCCCGGGGGCCTCGAATGGGGTCGGGGGGCCTCGCGGGCCGGCCAGTGGCCGCACTCGGCTCTGAGGGACCCCAACTCCGTCAAAGAGAGAAAGGCCCCTCGGGGGCGGCGGGACGGCCGGGGCCCCGGGCCCCGGGCACCCCGCACCCCGCCCCGCCCGGCCCGAGGGGGTGCGGGCCCCCGTCGGCGCAGACGGAGCCCGGCCCGGGGCAGCAGCGGCCCCCGGCCCCCGGCTAGCGGCCGCGCGGCACGTGCGCCCCGGGCGGAGTGGGGCGGCCCGGGCGGGAGCGGGAGCGGGCGGAGCGGGGCGGGAGCCGGAGCGGGCGGAGCGGAGCCCGGGCGGGAGCCGGAGCGGGCGGGAGCCGGAGCCCGGGCGGGAGCCGGAGCGGGCGGAGCGGGGCGGCCCGGGCGGGAGCCGGAGCGGGCGGAGCGGGCGGGCGGAGCGGGGCGGCCCGGGCGCAGCGGGCCCGGGCGGGGGCGGGGGCGGGGCGCACGCGGCGGCTGCAGCCCGGCCCCCGGCGGCCCGGCCCTCGGCGCTCCGCTCGCGCCCGGCGGACTATGCCATTGGGCCGGCGGGGCCGAGGCAGCTCGCATCCGGCGGAGGCCCCGAGCCGCTCCCGCCGGGGCCCGGAGGCGGGGGAGCGGGCGGCCCGGGCCGGGAGGGCCGGCGGGAGCGCCCTGCCCCGGCCCGCGGTGCCCGCACGCAGGCCAGGCCCGCAGCCCGGCGGAGGTGAGTGTCCCCGGCGGCCCGCCGCGGGCCGGACCGGCCGAGCCGGAGCGCGCGGGGCCCGGGGGGCGAGGCCGGGCGGGAGGGGAGCCGCGGGGCGCCCGGCCCCTGCCTCGGGCCCTGCCGGGCACCGGTGCGCGCGGGTGAGAGCGCGTGTGCCCGTGAGTGTGCACGCATGTATGTGCACAGACGGCCCGCGCACACGTGTGCGTGTGTTTCTGTGTAGACAGATGCGGGCACAGACATGTGTGCGTGTGCGTGCGCGTGCGCGTGTGGCTGGCATGATCTCCCCGGAATCCTACGCCCCCCCCCCCCGCGCCGGCCGGGGGGCTGCGGGCGCCCGGGACAACACCTTCCGGCCCGTCCCCTCCCGGCGCCTTGTCCCCGGGTGGCTGTGACCTGGGGTGGGGGGAGCAGGGACCGAAAAGGCCAGGAGAGGACTTTAGTGGACAACAGCCCCCTCCCCATTGGCAGCCACTGCCGTGTGGGGAAAGGACCCCCTGCCTTCCTCCCACACCTCCTGGCGCCATGGCTCAAAGGAGCTAGAAAGGGGTCTTGGAGGCCAATCCCTGAATTTTACAGATGAGCAAACTGAGACCCACAGACTTGAACTATCCTAGCGTATCCGTTATCCAAGGCTGAACTGGAACGCGGGTCTCCTTGATGGCAAAGCCAAGTACTGTCCCCTACCAGAAAGCTCATCCGGATGACCTCCCCCACACACACTGTAAATATTCTCTTCTTTCAACAATATTTTGCATAGATTTTCATTGACTTATATTTGTTAGCCCCCTTAAGAGAATCTAAGCTGCCTGAGAACAGGGACTCTTTTTCTGTCTCTCCACTTTAGTGTTGGTGTGCCAGAGGGTTTGACAACTTAAGTGTGTGGAATTGAACTGAATTCTCCTGAGACCTCATTCTCCTCCCATCACCCCCATCTCCCTTTCTCCCTTGTATCAGTTCTTGTGCTTGACTCTTTTTCCCCTGCTGAGATGTCCCTTCCTCCTAGAACTCATCCCCCCTTATCCTTTTTCAGGCCTCTTTGGGACTGGGTTAACCTCAGTAAGAGGAGGTTGTCCCAAGTACTGGCAGGGACCTCTGGATGATTATGATCCGTATGATTCGAGGTGAATCATTTAACCTCCCCAGCCTCAGTTTCCCTTTTCTATCAAATAAGGCTAATAATTCCCCATCTCCCAGGCTGTGGCGCCTAAATGAGGTGATGAATGTGACTTAGCAGACTTAAAGGACTCTGGCAGAGTTGTTATGGATATGTTCACTCCCACAGTAACTGGTTGAAACGATTCTCAAGAATACCCTGTTCCTCCTCCCTCAGCCACTCTGACCATGAGCTTCAACCCACAGCAAGGCCTGAACCGGAAATCCTTTTGCTTGGTAGGCCCCACCAGAACTTGCCCTCTGGGCCTTCCCCAAGATCTCCTCCAGGTTAGGGCTTTGGGGAGCCAGATTTTGATAGAGAAGACTATCAAGAAGAGGTTGGTATAATGGTTTTGGGCACTTGTTGGGAGAGGGGTCATGGGGGGCCATGGGTGGATTTTTGAATGCTTTCCCCTAATTTAGATTTAAATGTCTTGGGAATTCCCAGGATTAGGGAGCCACTGTCCCTCCCCACTCTGACCCCCATTCAGGAATTTGGAAGTTATTTACACGACTTATTTAGTGCTTGAATTCCTCCAGGAATGCTGACTGACTAAATGATTGAATGAATGAAAAAGAATTTATCAAACACTACTCCTTGAGGGCAGGGACCATTTTATTTTTGTTTTGGATATATATATATATATATATATATATATATATATATATATATATGAACTAGGGGAACTGGATGAACTGGATCTGTGATTTTGTTGGTTAGGAAATTCTTATTTCAAACTAGAGAGTTTTCTGGAGCTTTGACAAAAAGGCTCAGGGTCACACAGCCACTATTAAATCTAAGAGCTCCTGATTGCAAAACTAGTCCCCATTCTCTATGCCACCAATGCCTGAACCCCTTTCTTTTTACTTCTCCCTGTCTTTCTCTCTTTCTTCCTCCTCCTCCATCCCCTTTCCTCTCCTTTCCCTCTTCCTCCCTTATGTATGTATTTAATGGTTAGTCAGTTGAAATAGTTTAACTTAGGTCCTTTGTTCCCGTTTTTAATATAGAAAACTGAGAGGAGATTCTCAGCAACTTTATTTGGCCTGGGTGGATCGGGGGGAGTCTAACCCTGGCCATTACTAACAGTAAGACCAGGGGCCATCTGTAAAAAGAGAGGGCTGAACTAGATAACCCGGATACTCTCAATTGATGATCTTTAAGTCACTTCATCCTCCTGGATCTCCATTTGGGTCGGACTGGAAACCAATAACTGGCATTTCTATAGCGTTTTAAAGTGTGCAGAGCGGCTAACTTGTCGCCTCACTGACCTTTGCAGCCGTCCTGGGAAGCAGGTGCTCTTCTCAACCTCATTTTACAGATAAGAAAATGAGGTTGATAGGGTTGAAGGGACTTGCCCAGCATCCCATAGTTACTGAGGCAGTAGCTTATGAGGGGCTCCCCAGTTAGTGTCTCTGGCTGAATTTGCCACATAATAGGATATAGTCTGGTATCATCTAGTTTTATCCCCTTGTCTTACAGGTTGCTCATCTTGTTATGTGGTTTTTGTGTTGACTTGGAGTCAGGAAGACTTGGATTCAAATCCTACCTGTAGACATTATATAAGACTGTAATTCAGAGTGGGTGCACTGGTAGAATGAGTTTCCTTGCTAAGAGATTTCTGTGCTGATGAAATCACAGGTCCTGGCCAAAAAATAATTCCTATTTTATAGATAAAGAAACTGAGATTCTGGAAGTTGACCTGCTTAAAATCATGAACATACCAAAGTGGTTGAGCTGGGATTATAATCCAGGGTTATCTAACTGCTACTGCCCTTCTTTTCCACAAATTGCTTTGATTCTTCTGTTTCTGTCTCCTCTTCCCTACTTCTGTCCTCTCTTTCTGTCTCTCTCTCCCTTTTTTCTTGTACTTTCTCCCTCTCTTTCTACATGTGTGTCTGTGTGTGTATATAAAATGTATATATTTTTGTTAATTTTTTTTTGTCTTCACCTCCCTCTTCCCCCGTAGAATGTAATTTATGGAATGTAGGGACAGTTTTGGTTTTTCTCTTTGTATCCCAAGCCTTAGCACAGAGCCTTCCACATAGTTGATAGTCAGTATATACTTGTTTCTTATTGCTCTCTCTGTTCTTGCGTGAATGGAATACAAGCTGAGTAGCCTCAGCATCCTTCATATGCCCTGTGCTTCCTCAGAACACCAGATCCGTCCTGACCTTGACAGTATTTGAAATATTGGTGTAGTATTTTGGGGCATTGCCCTCCTGGATTTGTAGATATTTGACTTGGTTCATTTATTTATTTATGTTTTTATGTTGGGGATTTTTTTTTGCAAGGCAATGGGAGTTAAGTGACTTGCCCAGGGTCACACAGCTAAGTAATTAAGTGTCTGAGGCCGGATTTGAACTCAGGTCCTTCTGATTACAGTACTCTATCTATTGTGCCATCTAGGAAGTTGCAGAAAGTCAAGTTCAGGTCAGGGTTAGTGGTAGGGAAAACCTGCCAACCAGAATAACTACGGAAGGAGCAGCTAGGTGGTGCAGTAGATAGAGCATTGGCCCTAGAATCAGGAGGACTTGAGTTCAGATCCGGCCTCAGACACACAATACTTACCCAACTGCGTGACCTTAGGCAAGTCACTTAACCCCATTACCTTGCAAAACCCAAAAAACCCACCCCAAAACATATACCTATGGAAGAGTGCATTGGGCTTCTTTTGAGAAGCCATGAGTCCCCCTCCTGAGCAAAGGCTAGACCAACTGTTAGCCAGTTTTGCTATAGGCAGCTTATTTGTGCCATGGACCCTGAACTTTAAATACAAAAAAAAATCATCAGAACTACAAAGGAAACAGGTTATATTGAAATAAAATTATCAAAATATTTTTAAAATCAAGTAGATAGACCCCAGAGTAAGAACCTCTGTTGGTCTGGGATTCATTGGGCTGAATGCTCTCAGAGATCTCTTTCAGGTCAGAAGCTTGGTGATGCTGATTTGTATCCCTGTGTGGCCCATGGCCTTGAGTAGGTCCCACCCTTTGAGGAAGGTAGGGCAGGGTGAGGTCACTGAGGGAAGGTTGATTTTTTCCTGTCATGGAGTCAAGGGATCCTGCCTGTGACACTAACCAGGTGTATGGCAATAGGCCAGGCATCCCTTGGGGATAAGAATACTTGCAGGACACTCTTCAAATAAGCATTTATTAAACAAATACTGTATACTAGGTGCTGAAGTACAAAAACACGAATAAAGAGTCTCTTCTCTTCGAGAACTTGTATTTTTGCTGTTGTTCAGTTGTTTTCAGTTGTATCTGACTTTTCATGACCCCATTTGGGGTTTTCTTGGCAAAGATCCTAGAGTAGTTTGTCATTCCTTGTCCATTTCATTTTACAGATGAGGAGACTGAGGCAAACAATGACTTTTTCAGGTCACACAGCTAGTAAGTATCTGAGGCTGGATTTTAACTCAAGTCTTCTCAACTCTAGGTCTGGCACTCTACCTACCCTTGGATATGTCTTACTAGGGGGCAAAAATGGTCACAGATGAGTAATACGAAATAAAGGAAAGAGCCAATTAGGTGGCATAGTGGCTAGAGCTCTATTCATTGTGTTAACTAGCTGCCCCAAGCATGTGAATTTTTTAGAAAATATAATATGAATGAATGAAAAAAACATTTATTAAATACTAGCAAACACAGTGCTAGGTACTAGGGGGAAATGAGATGGTTCTTGCTCTTAGCAAGTATTTCTATTTAAAATACCTTTTTTTGGGGGGGGACAGGCACTATACTAAATGCTGTGATCACAAAAAAAGACAAAAAAGTTGTCCCTGCCTTCTGTATTCAGCACATAAAAGAAAGGGCTGGAAATCCTTAGAGTACAGTAGTGAGTTTGGATGACAGATGACAATTGCAGGGGTATTGAAGCAGGGTAGATGGCAAGGTTTACAGACACTCATTCAGGAGGCAGTATGACCTCACTGGAAGGAATCTATTTGATGATTCCCATCTTATCTCAGCCATACAAACCTTCAAACAGCACCACTCCCTTCCTCCTTCATGACTTCAGAGTCCATTGCTAGGCCAGATGCTTAATTTTTCCATACTTTTCCACCAAGATCTCCAGGCCTCGCTATGATCAGCCACAGTCAGACACATTGTGCCTTGATTCCAACATAGTGGTGCCATTTTGGCCCTCTTTGAGAACAGAGGATAACAGAGTTAGTTTTAGCTAGCTCTCTTAGACAGGGAAGGCTTTGATTCTGATCTAGGCTACAGGCAGATTGTTTAGTTTGAGGAACATTCCAGCTTAGGGCAGAGAACCTGGTCATCACCAGGTTGGTGATGGATTAGTATTCTTGGAAATTTGGTAACTAGTCCATTGTTCTTATAATTTTTATTATTCATATCTATTATATGTGTCCTCTTACACATAAGGACCCTGTGACCCTAGCAGGTCACGAAGACCCTCTTAGTACCTTAGGCAGCTTGTTGAGACTATACAATGAAGAGAAGCTCCCTTTTTGCACTGGTAGAGAGAGTCACCTTATCTAGGAACTCATATACAATTGAAATCACAGCTCTAGCCTCTGTCCTATTACTAGCACTATTCATTATTATTAATTACATTTATATCCTTGTAATTTTATTATATTATTGGTAAATAAATCAGTTTTATTTTTATTAACATATGATATCTTTAAGTAATTATGTTTATGTTGATTTATATAATTTTATATATTAAAGTTTAATTAATATGAATACTATCATATTGCTATGTTGTTTATTCTTCAATTGCATCCCCTTTTTGTGGTTTTCTTGGTAAAAATACTGAAGTGGGTTGCCATTTCCTTCAGCTCATTTTTATGGACTAGGAAATTGCAGTTAGGGTTAAATGACTTGCCTAGGGTCACCCAGATTTGAAATCAGATCTTTCTAACTAACCTCAGGCTTACCCTTACCATTACTATAATTATGTGTAATTTAATCTTTTGTGTTAGATTTCAGATAGAAATGATCTGAGGTAAGTCACTATCCTGCTTTCATTCTCTTCTATTTAATATGCTATGGATTCTTACACAGATGGACCAATGATTGTCTTTTGTAGTCTTGGGATGGCAATTCATTTTTGGTTGGCTCCTAGAAAGCATCTTTTGGATGCAAGTAGCACGACAGGACAGCTGGGAGGTGTGCCTTGTTCTTTCACACGTGGTTCTCATAGCTTCTCTCTGTTTTGAGTTTTTTGTTCTACCTAGTTTGGCAGTAGAGTCTTCAGTATGTCAACCACTATTGTTCTTAAGTTTGTATGGAATCATATGATGTACAGGTCACTGAGAAACTGACCTTGGAGAGTGATGCTCCAGGCTCCATGGAGTTTATGAGTAGAGTTCTCAAAGCTGTTTGGGGGGTTTTATTGTAGGGACATTTGTCATCCAGTAGGTGATCAATTTTTGCTGGCTGCCATGACAGGTTGCCCAGACTGCGTCACTGTGCTCTCCTCCAGAGCTTCTAGGCCTCCATGTTCCGTTGTCCTCTCTCTTCCCCTCGATTTGTTTCTGGGAGGAACCTTTGAGTTTGTTTTATTCCATATTAGTCCTGTACCCCTCAATGTGTGTGTTTTCCTCTGTTGCTGCTCTACAATTTAGCCCATCTGCAGCTTATTTACATGTTGACTCTGGCATTCGGAGGGTGAGCTTCCTTGAGGGAGGAGGACTGGCTTTTACTTTCTTTGTGTCCCCAGGGCCAGCACCTGGCCTGTTTGTTGAGTCATTTTTCAGTCCTCTCTGACTCTTCATGACCCCATTTGGTGTTTTCTTGACACAGACATAACTCATTTTACAGATGAGAGAACTGAGGCAAAAAGACTTGCCCAGAGTCACACAATTTGTAAGTATCTGAGATCTGATTTGAATTCAGGTCTTTCTGACTCCAGACCTGGTACTCTATCCACTAGGCTACCTACCTGCCCTGTTCTTAGCACATAGTAGGTGATTCCTAAATATTGCTTGATTGACTGAAAAATAAAGAGATTTGCTTAAGAACACTCACTGACAGGTCCACTGATTCTCAAACCAGGGCTCCTGAGAGGCCTTGTCTAAGCATATTCCTGGCCCTCCTCTTTTTTAAGTAGCGGTCTCTTGATTCATGTCTATGTAAGCTCCTGGAGTGCAGGTACTTGTTTCATTTTCATTTTTTGTATCCTCACCTTCTAGCACCTACTGACTGACACATAGTAGCCACTTCAATGAAACCTGCGGCTCTTCTATCTGGTCTTAACCCTATTTATATGGGGATAGTAGACACTTCCTCCTCAGGTTCCCATAGGAGATGTTGTTTCCTCCTTGGGCTCCCAGCCTCTTAAAATCAATCAATCAAATCCAACCTCAGACACTTGACATTTACTAGGCAAGTCACTTAACCCTGACTGTCTCACATCCAGGGCCATCTCCAGTCATCTGAATTCATATTTGGCCACTGGGCCAGATGACTGAAAGAGAAAGTGAGGCTGGGGATAGCACAGCCCCCCTCCCCACTCAAATCCAATTCACTTGCCTGTCATGGTATCACCTGCCTGATGTCATGGGCTTCTTCAAGAACAAAGGACAAGGGGTGGCTAGGTGATGCAGTGGATAAAGCACCGGCCCTGGAGTCAGGAGGACCTGAATTCAAATCCAGTCTCAGACACTTCATAATTACGTAGCTGTTGTGGCCTTGGGCAAGCCACTTAACCCCATTTGCCTTGCAAAAACCTTAAAAAAGAAAGAAAGAAAAAAACAACAAAGGACAAACAACAAGATTGAGATAATCATTCTCCTAGTGTCTACTTCACAGGGTGGTTTTAAAACTTGATGTGATGCTTTAAGTAAATTAAAAAAGAAGCAACAAAACTTTGCAAACCTTAAAATCCTGTATAAAGGCCAGTTATTGTTCTATTCTTCTTTTTCTAGCTTCTCTGAGACAGGATTCCAGACATCACTTTGATGAATTTCATTTCTATTCATTTGATCCATTGGACACTTGTTCCATACCCCAATCCAGACGATACTTGGAAGTTCTTTGAGGACAGCAGGAACTATCACATTTGTCCCCACAGTGCTGAGCATTTAATAAGTGTTGGCTGAATTCAACCATAAGTGCTTTCTCAGTTCTGCCTCCTGTACCACAGACTCCATGCTAAAAGCAAATAATACAAGAAGAAAGATTGAAACTCTCCCCACTTGGAATGGACTTCCATTCTCAAGAGGGAGACCGCCCCCAAGCTTGTATCTCTCTTCCAAAGGACAGTATATGACCCACCAGCTTGGGTTCCATGCCAACCCCCTGCTGCTGTTCCTCCTGCCTCCTCTTTCTCAATCATTCAAGCTGTGGGCCAGCCCTGTTCCTGCCACCTGGTTATTAAGTACAGGACAGGGAAAGACCTGAAGAGTTTAGAAGACTTTCTGTGGTCTGTGCTCCTGGTTGGGAAGGAGGGGTGATGCCCCTGCCAGGGGTCACAGGTCCATCCTTCCTCCACATGGCATCCCTGTTTTTATTTGCCAACATCCTCAGATTTCACCAGCTACAGGTGGGAGGGGTGTGTGTGTGTGTAAGTGTGTATAATTGAGGCTGAGTGAGAAAGCCTCTGGCTGGCCTTTCTCTGTTCCTTTTTAACAAGCCATTAGCTGCTTTCCTGAGCACTTGATGAAGCTGAGTTGACTTTTTCCTTGTCTTTAAAAATCATATTGCAAACCCCAACCATGTGGTTTTTCTTTTTTCTTTTTCTTCTTCCTTCTGCTAGAAATTCTCCCGTAGGAGGGTTTTCCTTTAGGAAAGTCATCCCTGTCTTCCATGATGGCAGGGAGGCCAGGTTCAGCAGCCGGGGATGGGAGGGCACCAGGAGGCTCTGGAGTAGGCTGCCTCCAGGGTTCTGGGCTACCAAAGCTATTATTTCCCACTTATTTTGGGTTGCCTTCTTGGAGCATATTTCAATTAGCTTCTCCAGGGTTGTGCATCTAACAGGCCGAGTGCTTATTGTGGCAGAACCAGCTGGTAAGTGGGAGGCCGGCAGCTTCCCAGGTCTTAGTCAGTAGCTCCCAACTCAAATGGGATTTGTTTTATGTGCTAAAGAACCCAGAACTAAAATACCAGTAGCAAGTAACAGCAGTAACTTCCAGAATCCTGTTGGAGCTGTCAGTTCAGTGCATGCAGCCTGGAGCAGTAATTGCTATATTGGATGGGACAGGAAGACCTGGGTTCAAATTCTGCCTCTGATATCAGTTATTTGAACATGGACTTTGCCTCTCACTTAATCACTTTAAAGGGCAGTTTTCTCATGGGTAAAAATAGGGATTCCAGGCATGGGAATAGAGAAAATGTCTGGAGGGAGGAGACCCCCAAAGCATTAAGGGTTATAGGCATAAATGAAATACTACTGACCATTAGGGATTTTATGGTCTTCAGTTGGTACAGTGGATGATGTTAAGACTTGAAGTCAAGAAGCCCTGAGTTCAAATCCTGATTCAGACACCTTACTAAGTAAGTGACCCTGGGCAAATCTCTTTATCACTGTGAGCCTCAGTTTTCTCATCTGAAAATAGGGATACAGATAGTACTTCCCTCCCAGGAAGGAAGGATCATATATGCTAATACCTTCAGATGGTTTTACAAAATTTAAGGTGCTGTATAAATGTGCTGGCAAGCACCAATTCTTCATCTCCATCTCTCTGAATGCCTAAGAATCATATTCCTTCTTAGATGGCCGTAGGATGCTTATGATGGCCCTCCCTAAAACCTAGCTCATGGGCCAGATTTTGGGGCTGATGCCACAGAATGAAAGAGTCCTTGCCATCTGGAGGCTCCCAGTTTATTAAATGGCAAACAGTAGGTAGAGTGCCCCGAATGGAAATATCATGCCTTCACACAATTACTAATTGTTTGACCCTGGGCAAAACACCACCTCTATTTACAGGAAGGTTTTGCTGATTAGTTGTTAGTGTTTTTCAGTCTTCCTCAAATTAATTTTATTCCCAAATCCCTAGTTTCTAGCTTAGGATCCTGTGCATAGTAGGCATATTAAATGATTGTTGGATTGCAGTGAATCAGACCTCATTCTAATTTCAGAACAAGATGGCACACTACCCCATTTACTTTTGCTCATGCAGAGCACTGCATCTTCTGGTTTTGAAGGAAGATGATTCTAGGCATTCTAAGACAGTCTAAGAATTCTAAGAAGGAATATGATTCTTAGGTATTCTGGGAGGTGGAAATGAAGAAGGAACTTATTCCAAACATAGGAAATCATGTGTCCAAAGGAATGGAGGAAGGAGATAAGGTTTTGGGGGGAACAGCAGGTAGACCAGTTGGGAGCTGAAATCTAGTTTGTGAAGGGGAGAAAAAGTAGGTGGAAAACCCTTTGCATACCTTCAAAGCCCAGTGAAAATGTAAGATTTTTTTTTATACTGGAGACTACTGGCCCTATGTTGTCAGGCCAGAATTTGAGGGGTGACTGATCAGGTTGTTTGGGGCCCTAGTTTTCTCAGTCTCACTTGGCCCTAAACTCAGTTCCTTAGATTTCTCTGTGACCTCGTCTGTGAGTTTATATGACCGAGTCGAAGGTTTGGATGGGGAACAGCTGGCTGCCATTAAGAGGCCACACCGTTTGTTGCTGTGCTCGTGGAGAAAGAGTTTGATGTTTCACTGGCTCCCTTCCAATCCCTGAATGACTCACTGGGTTATTGTCAGTCCATGATAATCACCACAGGCTGACTGTTAGAACCAACTCAAGCTGTCCGGCAAGCCACCCTTCACTCTACAGGCTCAGAATCATCCATGGCCTCCTCTTTGTGTCATCCAGATCCCTCCAATAGTCTTTACATTCAAAGTCCCTTTTCCTAGGCAGTACTCCCTTTGACTAGGGAGGGATGGTGCAGGAGAGAAGGGGTTGATATTCATTTAGAATCAAAATTATTGATTGCCTTAACTGGACCCAGAGATCATTTTTTCCCCCTGGAGTCTTCAACTTCTCTCTGACAATTTTCATATTTCATAAATCTTGAATGGTGTTTCCACTTATGTGATTTCTTCCTGTATGATTTTTGAATATCAGGTCATCTCCCTGGGCCTTAATTTGCTCATCTGTAAAATGAGTGAATATGATTAGATGATCTTTCCTTCCCTAACTCTAGACTTATGATCAAGTGAGATAAATTGCCTTGAATGTCAGCTTTGTGGCTAGAGAGTATGGATTAATAACACTGGATACTGTTATACAAATGAAGACACCATGCCTCGGAGAGGTGGCTTTCCCAAAGCTACATAGCTAGTAAGGAACAGAATAAGGATTAGAACCCAAGCCTTCTGCTTTGCTGTTGTTGGTTCAGTTGTTTTTCAGTCGTGTCTGACTCTTTGTGACATCTTTTCTTCTGCTGTTACTTCCCAAGTTCTTTTATGGAACTTGAGGCTGGAGTGGTGGTAGGGATGGAGTGGAAGAGAGGGTATCCTTAGGAGATGGATATAGGAAAAAAAAATCACTTAGCCCCAGTCTTTGGAATGTGGTAGGCAATTAAGAACTTCTTGCTTCTAAACTCCTTATCATCATTGTTCTGTGATGATGACTCTTTATGACCCCATTTGGGGTTTTCTTGGCACAGAAAATGGAGGGGTTTGCCATTTCCTTCTCCAACATATTTTATAGATGAGGAAATTGAGGAAACAGGATGAAGTGACTTGCCCAGGGTCACACAGCTAGGAAGTCTGGGGCTGAATCTGTCTCCAAGCCTACTGCTGTATTCACTATACCACCCAGCTACCCTGCCCTTCACCCCTTAGTCCAACTTTAGCATCTTATAGATGAGGCAACCAAGACCTCTCTGGTTCACATTTTTATATGAAGTGACTTGTTCCTGATACCCCAGATAGTATATGACAGAGCCATAATTTACATCATGGTCCTATTACTCCAGCTCTAGAACTGGAGAGAGGAGGGGGCGTCAGCTTCAAACCCCTCTTGAGACTTTACTGGCTGTGTGACTATAGGCATTTCACTCTCAGTCTCAGTTTCCTGATCTGTGAAATGAGGTTAATAGTTGTGAGACTCAAAGGTGATGCTGTTCATGCAGTGGTTTGCAAACTTTAAAGTACTATTTAAATATCAATTATTATTTTTATAAGCTCATAAAATAAGGGCCTGAAGCTCAACTGACATTACCTTTCCCCAGCTCCTTTCGTGGTGAAACTGGTCCTTCTGGAATACAACCTGAAGAGTCTGACTGTATTCCACAGGTACCGTCCATTTAACTGAGGTAGGCAAGGGGCTGGCTGGCCACACTTAATTTGCCTGATGATCCTGGGAGGCAGAAGTTAAAGAAGGGGGTGTGTCAACCAGCTTGGAGAACTATCAGGTGTCAGTAGTACCTGTTGTAACAAGGGGCGCTTCTCTTCCCCATCCTTTGAGGTTACTTTTCATTCTTGAATTCAAATCCAGCCTCAGACACTTAGTAGCTGGGCAAGTCATTGAACCTCTGTTTGCCTCAGTTTTCTCAACTGTCAATAGCATTGTGAGAATAAAGTGTGAGTATCAAATCACAAAATAATTTTAAAGGTCTTGGCATAGTGCCCAGTGCTTTGTTATTGCTGTCTGTCTTTGTGCTCAAACAGGACCAAAATGATATTTCTATATTGGGCTCAATTAGTTCATATGAACATCTGGAGTGGAACAGGTGCTCAATTTGTGTATGTTTCTCTGACACTTAACAGGTACTTAATCAGGGCGTGTTTCCTTCTCTCCACTAATGCTAATCTTATAGACATATGGTCATTTACATTTTGTTTCCCCTAATAGAATGTAAGCTTCTTAAGGGCAGAGATAATTTTTTTATTCTTTGTATCCTCAGCATAGTGGCTGACATAGGGTCGCTACTTAAAAAATTCTTGTTGACTGATGGATCTATTGGTCAGTCGACTCCTGACCCAGTGTCCAACTTTCTTATTTTGTTGATGAGGCATTCAAAGCCCATAAAGGTTTGATGACTTGCCCAGGGAAATATAGGGAGCCTAGAGGATTAGAATCCAGGTCCTCTCATTCCGTATCTAGCCCTCATTACCTTCCATACAGACTTTCTTTGAATTGAATCATTTATGATTCTAAATGAGTCTCTACCAACCCAACCCCAGGACCATTTTAAGTATTGCCCGATAAGTAGGGCACACGATGCTGTCTTACTAATTCTGCAGTTCACTGGGGATATTAGAGAAAGTGGTTGGTCTGCCTTAGTCTGGAAGAACATTCCCCTGTGGGAGGATAGGCATATAGGGCCAGGACCAAGCCTGTGATTTCTTTCCCCCATGGGAGGTGTCCTTTTCCAACTCAAGTTGGAGTCTTCTACCCCTTAGTCTTAGAGAGTAGTCTAGGCCATGGAGAGCTGAAAGGAGCAACCCAGGGTCCCTAGACAGACTGGGTCAGAGTTGGGTCATGAGGCCAAGTTTGCCTAGGCCAACCACTAAGCCTTTCTGCCTCTGGCCTCCTGTTTTTTCCTTTCCAAGATTGTTAGCACTTAGAATGGCCAACAAAGGTCAGCAACATAGAAATCTAAGTAGTGAATACACTTAGCAATAAGTCATTCCTGATCAGAGACTCCTGCCTTGGGAGGTACCTCAGAAGCCTTTATTCTAGGCTGTATCCCACAAAGTATCCCCTCTACAATATTCTCAAAAAGTGGGCTCATAGTCTTTGCTGGAAGATTTTTAGTAATGGTGAAACTTACTTCCTCCTGAGGCTAATCATTCCAGTCTCCTCAAGATGAAATTTAACCTAGCCACAACTTGTACCCCTCACTTCTAGTTTTGCCTCTAGGAACAAGCAAAATGTGCCTACTATGTGACCAAACTTGGAGAAATGAAAAGGGAGACAAGAGAGACTCTGTCCTCAAGGAGGAAGCAATATGCAAAGCAAGCTATAGACTGGATAAGTAGGAAATCATTAACAGAAGGAAGGCACTGGAATTAAGAGGGGTTGGAGAAGGATTGTCATGTCCATTTTGCAGTCAAGACCTTTGAGGAACATTGTATTACTGGTGGTCCTAGAGCCATCATGTGTGACAGTCACAAACAGAACTGGGCTCTTTTGATTTCATGCTCAGTGTTCCTTTTGTTCTGCTTGGGGAAAAACACACACAAAAGATGAAGGAGTATGGAACTGTGGAAGGAGCTCTGGCTTTGGTGTCAGAGAACTTGACTTCAAATCATATTTCCTACACTTTCAACTTTTGTGATACTGGACACATCAATTAATCTTCTGGAGTCTCAGTTTCCTTCTCTGTAACATGGGCAGAGGAGGAGGAGGTGTTGATCTTGATGGCTTCTATAATTGATCTCTTCCAGCTCTTCCCCATAATGACTGAATTGATTTGACTGGGGTTGGGGTAAGAGATGAGCAGAGAGTTAATTTATTTAAGTTGAGATGATCTTAGGGGCTGGACAGGCTCTTTCTGTCATCTCCTGCCTCCTCCCTTTTTTTCCTGCTTTGTTAGGGAAAGAGCAAGGAAGCTCAGACTGTTCTTTGCAAAAGCTAATAGGATCTGGGTAGGGAGAAAGTAAACTAGGGACTGGAAGAGAGGAAATGTGAAGTGGTTTCAAGTGTGTTCTTGGTATCCTTGGAGGCTCCACACACAGTAGGTACTTCACAAAAATGCTTGTGAGTTGATTGAAAGTTTAATGCCATTCCTTGTTCAATTGCAAATGGTTATTCAGCAGCTACTATGTTGAGAGTACTGTGTTCTGTGGCGTTGGGCCCATTCCATTCTGTCTTCATCAGTTTATAAGAATTGAAACTCTCAAGGGATCTATGATCAGGTAATCAACTGATGTTTATTAAGCACCTTCTATGTGTCTAACCCTGGAAATAAATAGAGACAAAAATTAAATGGTCCCTGCCCTCAAGGAGCTTCCATTCTATAGAACCTCCAAGTGTTCCATCCATCTATGGAGGTGAAATCCATCCATGTCTTCCTCTACTTTGGGTTTAATTTTGTTCATTACCTCCCTGAAATCCATCCCCCTGCATTGGGACTACCTTTCCCTCCAGACTTTCCTGGCATTTTATGGGCATGTGGAGCCTCTATATGCTAATCGTTCATTATCTTTAGCTTTTGATCTGTGGTTTGGCCCTTTACATCCTCTGGTTCTACATTTCTTAGATAACCTCTGTGACCTCAGCTCCTCTTGTATCAATCCTTCTCTGGCCCTACATACCTCTCTCTTATTTCCCCATAGCTATTTCAGGTATGCAACTAGCTTTTCTATCATAACTCTGTAAGATCAGTATTTTCCAAAGTCACATAGGTATTAAATATTAGGGGGTGGAATTTTAACCTTAGATTTTATATGATTCCAAGTTCAGTGCTCTATCCACTAACTATAAAACCTGTCACAGCAGAAGACTAG
The DNA here is from genome assembly GCF_037893015.1 of Macrotis lagotis. Classification (NCBI taxonomy): domain Eukaryota; kingdom Metazoa; phylum Chordata; class Mammalia; order Peramelemorphia; family Peramelidae; genus Macrotis; species Macrotis lagotis. Next base: position 668,481,796 of record NC_133666.1, read on the forward strand.
GAACATGAAAAAGTAACTAGAACACAAAATAGAGCATAAACATAATCTTGCTCCCCTTCACATTTCTTTGTATTCAATTACCTGTATAACTGTTGTATCCCCTTGAAAGATGTAAGATTCTGGAGGGCAGGGTCTATTGATGTGCATCCCCCAATAATCAACCAATATACATTTATTGAGTACCAACTATATACCAGCAAGCATTGAGTGCTGACTATATACCAGGCACTAGATTAGGGCAGTTTGGTCATACAGTGAATAAAGCACTGGGCTTGGAGTTGAGAGAACTGGAGTTCAAATTCAGCCTTGAACACTTGGCACTACTAGTTGTGTGACCTTGAACAAGTCACTTAACCCTGATTGTTTTGCCTCCAGACCCTTCTCCAGTTGTCCAAATCCATATTTGGCCATTGGATCCAGATGGTTCCAGAGAAGAAAATGAGGCTGGTGACTTAGCACAGGACACCCTCCCCCCAATCCAGTGCTTATCGTGGCATCACCTCCCCTGTAGTCTTGGTCTTCTTCCAGAACCAAAAATATCACCAGAATAATGCTGAGGCTTTAAAAATAAAAGTGAGACTGTCTCTGCCCTCGAGGAACTTCCATTTCATTACTGCTTATTGCATTGATTGAATTAAAAAGACTTATTTCAGAGTTTCTGCTGAAACGAAGTCAGCTTTGATATTATAGGAAACTTAAAAATATAGTAGTGTTTGCCTCAAGCTAGAGAACTTAGCATGATGATAAATGCTATTGGACTGCTGGAATCTAGTAAAGGAAGTAGCTCTTCTAGGTGTGCTGAAATGGATAGAATATGGGTCTGGGACTCAGTCCCAGGGATCTGATCTCAGGTATCTTATGAGGGGGACTTCAGAAGCAGGGGGTGGGGGGTAGGGAGGTGGCCCCTTGCCTTACTTTATGAATGTGGAACCAGAGAAGGCTCTTACCTGGAATCAGACAATAATGTAAAACAAAAAAGATAATTGAACTTATTTTAAAGCTATAAACCTATAGAAACATTAAATTTAATAAATTTTATTAAGGTGGATTTATTTTTTAAGTCATGTTAAAAGTGGAAAAATTCCTCACCACTCTGAATGTTAAACTGGATTTTATACCCCACCTTGCTTATCCACCCTTATTTAGTTTAGAGTTAAAGATGGAAAGAGGCATATTTCTTAGCTTATCCCCAGTCAGGTTTAATTCATTTCTGCAGATCAGAGAAAAAAAAAGTTAGAATTAGATCTTAGAGTTTAACTGGGGCCTTCGGGGCAATTAAATCTCACCTTTGCTACTCCAGGACTCCTTTCTGTACCCCTCTGGCCATCCTCCCCGCCTCCTTTTCTTCAGAGCATTGGCCCTGGCTTCAGCAGGATCAGAGTTCAGATGTGACCTTAGACATAGACACCTATTAGCAGTGTGATTCTGGACAAGTCACTTAACCCTAATTATCTCATATCCGGGGCCATCTCCAGGCATTCTGATTCAGAGCTGGCCACTGGACCCCGATGGCTATGGAGCAGAAATAGATTTGATTTGAAGCCTAGCATAGCAACCTGTCATTCAAATCCAATTCACATGCTTGTCATGATGTCATGGTCTTTTTCAAGAATGAAGGACAAGACAGTCATCGTGTTCTTTGGAATGAATGATCTATAGGTGGGAAACCTGTCCTTGGAAACTTCTTTCCTTCCCCTGTCATTCTTCCCTGACTCCTTCTTGCCTCCCTTCCAGCCCTGCATGCACTTTTTTTAAAAAAGTTTTTTGCAAGGCAACTGGGGTTAAGTGGCTTGCCCAAGGCCACACAGCTAGGTAATTATTGTCTGAGGTCGGATTTGAACTCAGGTCCTCCTGACTCCAGGGCCAGTGCTCTATCCACTGCACCACCTAGCCGCTTCCCAGCATACTCTTTTACTTATTCCCTCTGACTCACTGGTCCTGTTGGGGAACCCAGACTACTCTTTGCTCCCTGTTGACTTTCACTCACTAACCTCTCCTCTGAGGTTGGCTCATTCAGATCAATCACCCAACCAAGATTCGGGGAGCCATTATCTATCAGTCTGGCTCCTCAAGGATTTTCATTGCCTGACCCAACAGTGTGCATTTTTTTTTTCTCTTCCTCAGCTCCTCCCCCTCATAAAAGGGGAGTTCCAGCATACAGACTGAGACCCTCTCAAATGCCCTCACTTTCTACTTCCTGTTCTGGCTTCTCTGACTTCCTTCAAGTCCCAGATAAAATCTCCACCTTCTCTAGGAAGCCTCTCTCAACCTCTCCTAATTTCAGTGCCTTTCCTCTGTTTGTTATTTCCTATAATCCTATTATTTGGCTTATTTTTTCTAGATTTGCTTCTATACTGTCTCTCCCCTTTAGATTGTGAGCTCCTGCTGAGCAGGGACTGACTTTTGTCTTTGTAGCCCTTAGTTGCTTAATAATTGTTCATTGGCTTGATTGACAACTCATTTCACATGACCTATTCTACCCCACCTCAGCCTCACAAAGAGCCACCTTGATCATGCCCTTGGTCATCTGGGTCATACACAGTTGTACCACTTCTTTGTTCATGAACTCTGAAATTCCCTCCTTTGATCATGGTCTGTTGTCATTCCAATTCTTGCCCTACCTTGCAATTTAGTCACACTGACCTCTGATTCCTTGACCCCCACCCTAACTACAATCTTCTTTCTCTTTCCACTGTTGGACCTTTGGTAAACCAGCTCAACTCCACCCTGCCCTCTCCTCTTGAGGCACTTGCTCCTCATTGTATCATCATTCTTGCCCTGGTAAAACTCAACCTTTCATCACTCCCAACATTTTCGGCATCTGCTCTTGCACTTTTGCTTCAGAACTAAGGTGAAGAAAATCATGAAACTGCTGACTACTTATACAGTTTTGTTGTATCACCTCAGCTGGGTCCTCACCAAGGCAAGGCAATCCTTTTGTATCTCCTTAATTAAATCTCCTGTTCTCTGTAGCTGCTTTTCCAAATCCTTTCTTCTCTCCTCCAACCTCCTTTGGCTCCCCCTCAATCACCTGAGAACTTTGCCTCATATTTGACTGAAGGAAATTCAGGCTATTCTCTCTTTCTACTGGTTCCTTCCCTACTGGTTCCCTATGTGCTCATGTCTCCTCCATTCTCCAAAAACCCTCTGGAGTTCTGTTCATCCCTGCTAACTTTTTCTTACTAAGACAAAAGTCTTTCTTGCCTCTCCTCTTTCTTTTTAACTCTACAATTGGGCTCCCAACCTCATTATTTGACTGAAATTTCTCCCTCACAAATAATCAGTTATCTCTTCATTGCCACATTTAATAGTCTTTTTTCAATATTCATCCTTCTTGGCCCCTAGTCATCTTTTTTTTTTTTTTTTTTTTTTTTTTTTTTTTTTTTTTTTTAGGTTTTTGCTAGACAATGGGGTTAAGTGGCTTGTCTGAGGCCGGATTTGAACCCACGTACTCCTGACTCTGGGGCTGGTGCTTTATCCACTGCTCCACCTAGCAGCCCCCCCCCCCCCAGTCATCTTTTAGCATTGTTGATCACCCTCTTCTCCTTGATATCCCTTTCTAGATTTCCATGATAACTAGTCTATCTAGGTTCTTCCCAATTAGTTGATTCTCATTCTTAGCTCCTTTGCTGTATTTGTCTAGATCATGCCCATTAAAGACAGATTCCCCAAGGACTGTTCAAGGCCTTCTTTCCTTCTTCCTCTATACTATTTTACTTGGGTGATCTCATCAGTTCCAATAGTTTCAATTATTATATCTCTGCTGGTGATTCTCAAATCTACTTATAATCTCTTTCCTGACTTCCAGACTCTCATCTCCAAATGCTTATTAGACATAATAAGCCTGTAGGATGACCCATAGATATCTTATAAAATCAGCATGTCTGAAACTCATTATCATTTCTTCCACACCCTCCCTGGTTCCAAATTCCTGTTGCTGTTGAAAGACCATCCTCTTACTCACTTAAGCTCACAATCTAGGTGTTATCCTTAACTCCTCATTCTCTCTCATTCATTCCATGATTAATCTGTTCACAAGTCCTATAGATTCGACCATTATAACATTTCTGATATATATCCCTCTCTCTCCTCCTATGTTGCCACTGGCCTGGTAGAGGCCCTGACACCTCCTACTTGGCATATTGCGGTCATCTACTCATTGGTCTGTGCCTCAAATAGGTCTTCCCACTTGAGTACATCCTTGATTAATTTTCCAGAGCAGGTCTGGCTCTGTCAGATATTCCCTTATTACCTGTAGGATCAAATATAAAATCGTCTGGCATTCAAGGCTCAACTTGCCCCACTCTCCCAGAGTCTTCTTAGATGCCCCCCTCATGTGCTCCATGAATCAGTGACATTGGCTTCCTCTTCCATCCCCCAGTTCCTATCTCTGCTTGTCCCCCATAGCTGGAATGCTACCTTCAGGCATCTCTGACTTCCTTCAGGTCTACCTCAAATTTACCTTCTTCAGGAAGCCTTTACTGTTCATTATATCCACTGTGTCCTGTATTTATCTTGTTTGTACATACTTGTTAGCATGTTGTCTCCTTTCCCTGGGAGCATGGACTTGTATTGTATCCCCAATACTTAGCTCAAAGCCACCTGGAACATGGCAACTACTTATTGCCTGAACAACCCCCTTATTTTCCAGATGAGAAAACTAGGGTTAAGTGACTTGCCTGCAGTCACATAAGGAACGTCATAAGTGGTATTTAAACCTTTGTCCTCTTATTCTAGAACCTAGTTTTTTCCTCCCCAGAGCGGTGATTGAGATGGGGCCAAGGAGAGCTTAAGACACATTTGACTCGCCTCCGTCTTTCCCCCTTGAGCCAACTGTTGGAGGCTGGGTTTGTACATATATGTTTCAGCGGGGAGGGCTGTATGTGAGGAGGGTGTGTTAGCTTTCTATCTCACAGGAGACAGAATAGTTGGGAATGGCTATGGGCAGTGCCAATGAAAAACTCTAGAGCTTAACTCCAAGTTTCCAGAACCCCCAGCCCAGAGAACATATCTTTCCTGGTCCCTGAGTCATCAATAGCAGGTCTGTCTGGAATTCTGTAAGTCCCATTTACCTCCTTTAGTCTAATTAACCATAAATGTGAATTAGTTCCTGGGCTGACTCACAGAATCCATTATAGGCTTGTGGATGGGGGGTTCAGTGTGTTGCTATTGGAAGCTAGAGAGCCAGGCTGTAGATTTCCATATTTGCCAATTGAGCACTTTAAATTATTCATTTGGGCCTGGGTGACTAATGAGGAAGTACATGCCTCATGCTTCATTTGAGACTTTTAAGGGAAATTACTAAGTAAACATTAACCTGGATGATAAACTGGTACAGGGAGGGTTAAAGTGTAACCCATTTTACAGATTATAGTGGCTGTAGACTGAGAACACATGGCTTTATTTTTCTTTTGGCTCTAAAAGAAGGTTGGGTGTTGCTGGAGAAATCATCTGAGGAGGAGAGTAACTGATGTCTGACCACCAGGTCAGGTTTTTACTTTTGCTTCAGTGAGTTTTCTAATGATTAAGAATCCTTTGTTTATTTTTAGCTTGCCTGCTAAAAGTGGGGGTTGCACTTAAGCCTGAGGAGGATTGATTATGTGGGTTGGAAAGAGCTGCCCACATTAGTTGCTTTTATGTAATTGATTTTTATTCACTTCTAATACAATTTGTAAAAAAAAAAAAGATGGAGGAGGAAGGAAGGAATAGGGGAAAGAAAAGAAAAATAGGAAGAGGAGAAGGAAGAGGAAGATAGGAAGAAGAAGAATCCTTAGCATACAGAAGGGGTTTTTACTTGGGGTCCATGAAATTACCTTTTTATTCCTATGTATTTTAAGAACATTTTGCTTGTTAAAGAGTGCAGTATATAATTATTTTTACACACACACACACACACACACACACACACACACACACACACACGGCGTCTTCCAGAAAAGGAGATTCTCACCAACCTTCTTGGAGCTTCACTCCTACCTCTCAAGATTAGGAACTTACATGAATCTTCCAGTTGGAAGGGGCCCATTGAGTCCTACCTGTACCCTTAATGAGGATCGATTCTGTACTCTATTGGAAAAAAATCAGAAGCCAATCCCAGGGCTGAGACCTGACTGCCTCCCCAGGGAACCCCATCATTTTTAGGAAGTTTTTCCTTTTCTCAAGGCTTCAGTTGACTTCTTTTCAGGTTCTACACATTGCTGCTAGTTCCACCTTCATTGGTCAAGTGGAACAAAGCTAATCTCTCTTCCCCAGATGGTCTTGGGAGATCTGGCACAACCCCACTCCAGGCTTGTCCTTCCCATGTTCAGCCACTCTAACTCTGTGAACCAGAGCCTAGGGCCCTTCACTGCCTTTTACATACCCCTCATTACAGCCTTCTCCACTCAAGAACCCAGAGAAATAGTCTTCCTTTGTGTTGTTCAGTCATTTCAGTCCTGTCCTACTCTTTGTGATCTCATTGGGCTTTTTTTGAAAGAGCTACTGAAGGGATGGAAACTAAAGCAGACAGGGTGAAGTGACTTGCCCAGGGTCACACAATTCCTTCTGACAAAGTGTTTTTTTAAAAAAGGTGAGAGTAATGAAGTAGTTCATCCAAATTACTCAGTGCATCAGTGAGGCTGACAATACTGTGTATTAGAACATTCACTTAACAGTTTTCTATGGGAAAATGCTCTGGAAAGGGAACACCTCATATTCTCCTGGACTCTGATAGAGGAACCACAGCCTCAGTTGTCTTCCTGACAAACAGATATGGGCTAGCCTGGAAATCTATCTTCTATTTAGAACATTTCTATAGAAGGAAGTACTTCTTTAGGACTCTGAAGCTGTGATAGGATTGGGGAGGGATAATAATAATAATAATAATAATAATAATAATAATAAACAACTTCTGTTTATTCATAAATTAATCAACAAGCAATTATTAAACTCTTATGGGTTAGTCATTATGCTAACATCATTTGTGTGGGAAAATGCCTTATGAAGAGGAAACATTTCTCCTTCTTTTGGGTTCTAGGGTCAGACTGGGAGTGGAGAGGTGGTGGATCCACGGCTCAAGTGTGAGCTAGCTAGTAACTTGAGTGTGTGTTTCTTTCTCAAATTTTATCAAAATTAATCTTATTTGATTAATATGTTTTTGTGCATATATGTGTATAAAATCTTATTTATGAATATATCCCTTTCTTGTCCCCTACCCATTGAGCCATCCAAAGATTAAAAAGGAAAGAGGGAAAAAAAAATCAGTAAAACCAATCATCACCTCATCAGAGCCTTGAAGTATATGCACCTCTCCATACTCATACGTATTCACCTCTCCAAAGAGGGAGGTACAGCTCTTCTCCAGGGTCAAACTTATTCTTGATAAAGGTAGAGAGTTTGGCTTCATTTATCAGTGTTTGTATGGGGAAGTATGCTGCATAGAGAGAAGAAAACCCTTCTCTCCATCCTGGACTCTGTGAGGAAGGGAAATGAGTTCTGGAACAGCATAGGCCAGACATTGATGCTTTATAGGTGATTGCAGTTTGCAGCGCCCCTTGTTACTAACATTGTGCTGCCTGGTCAGAATTCAGCAGGTAGCATAGCTTGAAAAGTACAGTGGGTGTGTATGGTTGGTTGGTTTGGGATGGGTGGATTGGGCAAAGGAACTCTGGAAATGTAGCTTTCAGAAGGGAAGCCAGGGTTGGAGTGATTGGCGGTTCCGTGGGGGCGGACCCCAGAGATCAGAAGTAGGAACCATGGATGCAAGGTTGGGTATCAGGGGACCTTCCTTCCGTTCTAGAGGGAGCCTGGACCCCTTGGTGGGGATGACATCTTTGGTGTAGCAGACCCCAAATTAAGAAGACCTGAACTAGATGGTAACACTGTGTGTGTGTGTGTGTGTGTGTGTGTGTGTGTGTGTGTGATATTATTAACATTGCTTTCCTGGGCACCCACCTCGTTCTGACTCAGCTCCCCTACAGGTTCCCTCCTCATAGCCAGAATCCTGCAGGGGAACTGGGGAGTTTCAGAAGGCAGAGATTTTATTTTTAGGCCTTGTATCCTCTGTGATGCTATCGCTATGGAGATGCAGAGCCTGTGGCCCAGGGAGCTTCTGTGCTCTTCTCCATACGTAATAGGCAGGGGTCCTATTTCTCTCCTGAAATTGAAGTTCCCTAGAACACCCTGGTCCTACTGATTGGGTACCTCCTCCTCTTGCAGGTTGAGGAGATATGGGTTTTTTTTTTCCTCTTTAAGATAGACAAAGGGAAAGTTGAGCTACTAAGAGATGATGTGGGTTTTAGTTAAAAGGGCAAAAACTGTGTATCAGGTCATGCTATCCCAATCCCACTTTAAAATTTCAGCAAGCTCCTTGTGACCTTGTGGGTTAAATGATTGGGGTTGGTGTGAGAATTTTAGAGAGTAGAGATGTTCTTCATTCCTTCTTTGAGAGAGACACTCATTGGTCGCAGCTCTTTTTGGGACTGACTTCAGGAAGGGAGAAAAGAAAGATTCTCTTGTAGACACGGAGGAGAAGCCAGCTCCCCAACATGTCTCCGATTTCCAACTTCGCTTCTTGTGGATTTTAGGGAATTTCCCTTTGGGTGACTTTAGGGCCTAGCCTAGTTCAACCAAGATCTCATCTCACTCCTATCTAAAGCTCTCATACATTTTCTTTTTTTTTAAATTAAAAAATCATCATCATCATCATCATTATTATTATTATTATTATTTGGTTTTTGCAAGGCAGTGAAGTTAAGTAACTTGCCCAAGGTCACACAGCTAAGTAATTATTAAGTGTCTGAGGCCAGATTTGAACATAGGTTCTTCTGACTCCAAGGCCTGTGCTCTTTCCACTGTGCCACCTAGCTGCACCCCCCCCATATATTTTCTAATATCCATTGGTCAAATGAGTTAAATCACTAAACAAAATCACAAAAAAATCTTCAGCACTTCTGCCTCTTTGCTCTTGCCTATGGGGTCCCAGGCACATCAGGAGTCTACTCTGAACTTCAGTTTCTTCCTCTGCCAAATAGAGATGAAAATACCTTCCCTTACTCTACTATGTGAGTTTCAGAATACTAATGTTTGTCCTTCATTTTCAAAGAAGACCACAACATCAGGTAGGTGATGCTATGACCAGTATGTGAATTGGATTTGAGTGAGGAGGTCACACAATTCCTAAGTCACCAGTCTCACTTTCTTCTCCAGAGTCATCTGGGTCCAATGACCAGATATGAATCAGGAGGATTGGAGATGGCCCTGGATGCAGGGCAATCACGGTTAAGTAGCCTCAAGGTCTGAGGTTGGATTCAAACTCCTGTCTTCCTGAATCCAAGGCCTATGCTCTACCTACTGTGCCACCTAGCTGTGACTTTTAGGCCTTAAATGAAATGACAGGCACTTTGAGAGCTATGGTGATAAGGTGCTCAGTATGCAGTTTGTCAGACTAGGAGCCTTTGGGGTTGTTATTGCTTGCTTCTCTAAGGAGCTAAGGGCTAGAAAGGTAGTATCACCTGGTCCTTGGTGGAACTTGGTGACTTGGCCCTGGAGTTGGAACATGGGAATTTTAAGCTGGAGAGAAAACCCTGGTGCTGGTCATGGATGCAAATCTAGGCTGGGGGTGCGAAGGGGAGAAGTCATTCATAGGAAGGTGCAGAAACTAGCCTGGTTCAACCCCAATGAGGACTAAGTCATTTGAACCACAGAACCAGGAAATGGGGAGCTGGGCAAGAGGCAGCTCCCCATGAATCAGGAAGCCTGAGTTTGAATCCTGTCTCAGATACTTACTATTAATTGTGTGACCCTGGAAAAGTTACTTGATTGTCCTTATACTCTGTTTCATCATCTATAAAATGGGGATAATTTTAGCTTTTACCCCATAAGGTCATTGTAAGAATCAAATGAGATAACATAGATAAACCTCTTTAAAAACTTTAAAGTGTTCTAGAAATGCTAGCTGGGAGGAACAGTAGAACAAGTAATATTTGAGCTGGAACAGTAGAACATGAAATGTCAGGGCTGGGAAGGACCTTAGGACAGGGAATGTCAGAGCTGCTTAAAATTTTAGAACTAGAAGGCCAGTCTCCTCACTGTAGGGAAGAAGAATTTAACCCTCTGAGAAGAAATTTTATTCAGGTTTTCCTAAATCTCTCGCCAGTTTGAATCAGTCACCAGTTATTAAGTACCTACTATGTATTAAGCACTTTGATTGAAGCACATTGATGGAAGGATCAAATGCAGGTTTTTTTCAAGCTCAGGGAGAGCCATGGACATTTTGTTGGCAGTAGAAAATGATTCCAGTAGACTAAAAGATACTGAAATTGAGTGGCAGATCAGAGATAATAGAGGGAGTAGTCTGTTTGAAGATATGACATGGGACAGATAAAGGGGTTTGCCTTGATAGAGGCTACTTTATATGAGACTGGGGTGAAGGAGGAAAAAGAAACAGAAGTCATAGTGATAGGAGTGATAGGAGATGGAGAAGAGCAGAGAAGAGTGAATTCATGGCAAATCTTAATTTTTTTCAGTAAAATATGAGGCAAGGTTCTCAGCTGAAAGAGTAGGGGCAGATGGGGCCATGGAAGGAGGGAACATCTCTGGTGAGCTGATAAGGGAGGCAGAGTAGGAATGCTGAACAGCAGTGAGAGCCCAGTTAAACTTATGTGACCCAAATTATCATGGATCCAGTGTGATGTTCTCCATTGCTATTCAGCAGCCCATGTTTAGGAGCAAGGGCAATGAATGGTGAAAATTGTTTATTCTTCTTTCCAATGACATCACAAGGGAATCAAAGTGTAAGGCTTTGTGATCAGTGATCAGTGATATGAGTGATACAAGAAGAGTGATCAGTGTTATAAACCGAGGACAAGAGGGGAGGACAGTGTAGAGCTGAATTGGTTCACCCAAGAGTCAAGTTAGAAGGAAGAGGAGAGAAGAGCTAGTTCAGGGGAGGTGACCTGGGAGAGAATTTTTTTTTTCCTGGGAGAGAATTTGAAGGGCATTCTTTGCCAGGGATATCACTGGTCCACTCCCTAATAACCAGCACTTATATAGCATTTCAAATTTGCTAACTGCTTTCCATATGTTACATTGTGGAGGCCACAATGTAAAGAGTGGGGTTTATCTTAAAAAAAGTTTCTTGGAGCTGGTTCAGGGGAGTTGAACTCAAGGACAGATAAACTCACCATTTCCCTTCTAATTTTAGTTCATAGAGACTAGGGAATCAGAGCCGGGAGGTTCACTGAGGTTATTACCAACCCTTCATATTTATATATTGAGCCACTGGTGGCTGAGAAATGTTAAGTAGCTTGCCTAGGATCCCACAGCCCTTGAACATCTGAGGCAGGACTGGGACCAAGGTGTCTCTAACTCCAGGTCCAGGCCTTTTACATACCACACTAGGTTTTAGGTGTACTTTAGAAACAGGAAATAAAATTAAGCCTTCCCTTCCCCTCCCCCTTTTTACCACTGCCGGCTTAAGAAAGACCCAGCATCAACCTGGGCAGATGAGTGATCTGGATCTCTGGCCAACATCCTCTACAGTGGCCATGTCAAACATGGGCCCCAACCAGATTCAAATGTAACTGGGAAATATTTAACTAAAGCAATACAAATACAGTAGAACATAGATAATGTTAATATGTGGTTTTTTTGGTCCATATGTGCTTACCATGTTATATCTGTACCATTTTGTGGTCCCTGTTTTTGTTTACTGTTTATTTGGCAGGACTGATCTGGCAGAACTTTCCTTCCCTCAGGGTTACATAAGTTAAGGAGCATCATTGGGAAGAGGAGAAGACAGCTTATGCACCAATGTAGACTTTTGTTCCTGCTAGTTCAGGAGCCAGGTGCTAGCCCCTTGAGGCAGAATCAAGAGTCCTTTGTGGAATTTTTCCTCATTTTCTTCCCTTGATCTGTACCCTTCATCATCTTCCTCAGGGTAAAATAGCCTTTTTAATATTAATAATAACAACAACAACAATAATAATGATTGGGGAGGCACCTGTGGTCTCGTAGAAAGATAGAAAACTGGCCTCAGAGCCAGAGTGCTGGGTTCAAGTCTCACTTCTAACACTTCTTGGCTCTGTGGTTTTGGGCAGCTGCTTAGACTCTGAATGCCTAATCATCTCTCCTAAGACTATAAGTTGCAGAGAAGATGCTGACATGCATGGGTGGAGGGAGTTTCTTCACCTAGGATTTCTCTTTGCCAGGGATATCACTGGTTCACTACCTAATAACCAGCACTTATATAGCATTTCAAATTTGCAAACTGCTTTCCATATGTTATCTCTTTCCTTATGTGATTTTTGAACATCATTTGCTTCTCAGAAGAACCCTGTGAGATAAGGACTATTTTTATCCCATTATGGGCCCAGGTATTGAGGGAACTGGGAGGGCAAGAATGAATCTTCCCAGAACACGGACTACCGTGAGTGAGGAAGTGGTGCAGAGACCTGGAGCAGTGACTATTGCCCCCAGGTCCTTGTTCTGGGTCCTAGCTGGGGCCGGGGGCTCCAGACTAGGAGAGTCTGAAAGTGGCTCTTAGGAGCTTGGCAAAGAGTTCCTGAGACTTCCTTGCTTTTTACAAAATCTTCTTTTGAAGGCTTTTATCTGATTTTAGTTTTCTGATCTACTTTTAGTTAAGATATTGGGATAAGATTTTAGTAAAAAGACTTTTCAAATCTGCGGGCTCTCTGTGATCCATTGTATCAGTTGTAGAACAGCAACTTGGACAGTCTGATAGAGATTGCTTTGACAAGCATCAAACAAACTAGGCAGGAGTCTGAGGCAAGATTTGAATCCAGATCTTCCTGATTCCAAGCCTAGCAATCTCTTGACTGTGTTAGTCCTCCTTTTTTGTTTTTTATAGATTCTTGCAGAAGATTTGAAAAAGAAAATTGAAGCTATCCTTTCCTCTGTTTCCAGCTATATTTAAATCACTTGGATGTCTCATGTCAAATAGGGAAAATTGTAGAGAGGTTGGGAGCCCTTAGGAATCAGAACCCTTGACTCTTCTTCCTGTCATATGCTGTGTCTGTTTCTTGTCATAAAATAGGTCATTGAGTCAACCCCTTCACTTGCTCACTTTATAGATAGGGCAGTTCTGGATCCTGGGAGAGGAAGGGATTTGCCTAAGGATGCATGGTTATTAGCTGTTCAGTTTTATCTAGTAGTTAAGATTCTTGAACTCAAGTCCAATACTATTACTACTACCACCACTACCACTAACACCACTACTACCACCACCACCACCACTACTACTACTACCATCACCACCACTACTACTACTACCACTACCACCACTGCTACTACTACTACCACCACCACTGCTACTACTACTACTACCACTACTACTACTACTACTACTACTACTACTACTACTATTACTACTACTACTACTGTTATGGAAAAGGAACTTGAAGGTCAGAGGGGAATAGTCACCTTTCTGGGGCCACATCACTTGGTTAATGGTGGAGCTCAGATAAATGAGACCAGTCCCTCTTCTGTACCCCTGCTGGGTCTACTCCTTTGCCAGCTGATGCTGGTGCAATCTCTTAAGCACGTGGGCCTCGAAGAATCTGATGGTTCATTTTGCCCTTTTAAAGCTGTCATTTTATCCCAAGTTGATGGAAATATAAATAATACCTTCCAAAAGAGCAGATGCCAGTTACCAGCTTTGTCTGTGGAGCAGCTGGGAAAGCAGCCATGTGCTGGCACAGGTGCCTACGCCTTCTTTGGAGGGAAATCAGGTGTGTGGGGAAAGGGGGTACATTAAAATCAGGTGGGGGAGACTAATGACATCAGTTGGGCATTGAAATCAGGTGGGGTGTCACAAAACAATATTAGGTGGTAGGGAAAAAAGTCCTTCTTTGGTGTAAAATGTTTCTTGACTAGCCAGGTTTGGGAAACATCGTAGGTACTTTGGGAGGTAGGCTTGACTTTTTGAGGATCAGGCCAAAATATCTTCTTGGGTCCTGGAGTCTTCCTCATATTGTCTTATAAAGAATTCTAAAACTGAGCCTTCCTTAGAGACATGGGGAGGCATGGTAAAATTGGAGGGCAAAATGACTTTTCTTATGATATCCTAAATCACAGAAGGCAAAGGCATCTTGGCCAATCCTCTCATTCTACAGAAGAGGAAAGTGAGGTTCCTAGGTTGGGTGACTTACTTAGGGTTACAGTGATAGAGCTGGCATTTGGGAAGAGCTGGAAGAGAGGCTGATTGGGTTCCTGGGTGACCAGGACCAAGTCCCTGCTTCTCTCAAGGCTTCAGTTTCTGAGAGAGTTAGTCTTGATGTCCCTAGGGTTTCTTCCACTTCTAGGTCTGGGGTCCTGTGATGCTAAGTCATCCATCTTTTCACTCCACCATTTTTCCTCTTTAATAAATAAGAGACTATGAGCAACCTTTACTACTGAACTTGGGATGGTGGGGGGGGGCTGTGGACCAAAGAAACAACTCCATGCTTTCTTTTATTGGGCTCTCTGTTGAGGCTTAGACAAGTTGTGACTTCCCAGTGGCCAAGTAAGTGAAAGAGACAGGTGTGGGACCCAGGTGTCTTACTTCCCAGACTGGAGTTCTTAATCTTCCAGAGACTCCTGGATGTTGAGTTTTTTGCAAGGCAGAATATCTTCTGGGGATGACTGGGTAGTTCAGTGGCTAGAATACTGGATTTAGAATAAGAAAAACTTGGGTTCATATTCTGGTCCTGCAACTCACTACCTGTGAGACCTTGGACAAGTCACTTAAGAAGTCTTGTTATTTTTTTTAAATTAGAGAATTGGGCAGTTTACTCCTCTGAGGTCACTTCCAGATTAAACTCTGATCCCATGACATCCTCAGCTTCCCACAGGGAACCCTCTTGAGAGGTCAGCTGGCTTTGTGGTTAGGATGACTTTTAGACTGATGACTTTCTTTTGGACTTAGCATCATAGACTCAGACCTTCATCATCTCCTGCCTGAACTATTCCAGTAGTGATCTCCCTATCTGAAGTCTTTCCCCACACCTTTGCCATCCTCCACTCATTTGCCAAAGTCATTTTCTCAAGGAGTGTATCTGATCATGCCATCTCTCCAACCCTCACTCTATCATCTCTAGTGCCTACTTCTTACCTCCAGGATATATTCTAACATCCTCTATCAAATTTTTCAAGCCCTTTCCAATCTGACCCCTTCCTAACCTTGAGTCCTAACATGCACAGTCTAGTAGCTCTGGACTTCTTGTCATCTCTGATTCCTGTGTATTTTCCCTGGCTGACTCCATATCCCTCCTTAGCTTTCCTCAGAGCTTCTCTCTGATCCCACCTTCTGCAGGAAGGCTTTCTGCTGTTTTCCTTCCACTCTGATCTTCCATCGAGGGCAGGGGCCATGTTTTTGCTTCTTCAGCTGGGCTCATCTCCTGAATTAGAAGAAAGCTTCAGGATTAGCTAGTCTAACCCCCTCACTTTACAGGTGAGAAAACAGAGGTGCCCAAGGCCTTCCTGGCCCCTTGTAACAGGCATTTCAGGCATCCAAGGTGGGGTGTGAATTCTATTCCTTTGCCACCAATGCTCTTTGCACTAACTACTACATGATATCTTTATTGAAGTGGGTTCTATTTTATGTTTGTATGTGTATGTGTTTTAAGGTTTTTTTCTCTCCTGTGAAAAGAAAACTAACCATTAACATGGGTCCTTCTCCTCCTCTGTTCCCCATCCTCCCTTCAAGATGCCCTCCCCCCATGCACCTGAGCTCTGTAATTAGAAACAGGCCAGTTGGGGGCCACAAGGGAGCCTTTATTTTTGGAATCTCCTGTCCCAGGTCCAACAGAGCTTTGCTGGGAGTAGTCAAACTATTCCACAGCTCATTGGAGAAAGGATTATTAAAAACCAGTCTTTTAGCCCCTTTTCCCTATTGGCCTTGGTAGCCACAATAGACATATTGACCTAAGAGGGAACGACCTCCCTGGTGGACTGCATTGGGAAGACCCCCTTCCTCTCTCCTACCCAGGGTGTCCAGGGATCCTGGAGACCCTGCTTGACTTTGATGTTTTGCTGGCTGGTGGTTGATTGGACCTGGGGAAGAGGGAAAATGAAGAGAAAATACAGCCCATTCCCTTTCAAGAGCTTGGAGGCAGGGAGAGTGGTTCATTGTTTGAAAGAAAACAGCAGGTGCTTAATAAATGGTTTTGTGTCTTTGTTCATAGTTCCTAACTCAGTGCTTGGCTCCTAGAAAGTCTATCATTAACACTTTTGATCCTGAGGTAGGCACTTTTTATTTCTTCACATTTGAGGCCACTAAGGCTTGGGAAGAATACATGCTGATACACAACTAGTCTGTGAGACAGGCTTTGAACTCTGGTCTTTCCAACTTTGAAATCTGGTGCTCCCCCTCTTTGTCCTAGGGACCATCTGGTCTAATCCCTCCATTTTACTTGGGACAGAGGCCAGGTTAGGTGACTGCTCCAAAAATAGACCAGTGAATCCAAAATTAGACAAGTGATAGTCCTCTGAGGTGAGAGTTTGGCTCAGATCGTCTGATATAGGGCTCTAAATGAATGCTTATTGATTGAGATATTGATTGCAGACTTATCTTTCAGATTAATGATGAGGCTCCCAGGTGTTCAGTGGTTATTTAAACAGAATAGCTAAACAAAGGATATCATGTGCAAGATAGCTCTTAGTCAGCAAAAAGAAACAAGACAGTCCCTGCCCTCAAGGAACTTACAATCTAATGAGAAAAATAATATGTGAACAATTCTATACAGAACATAACTGATATATAGGGAGTAATTAGCAGAGGGATTGGAGGAGACTTCCTGTAGAGGGTGGGGTTATAGTTGGGACTTGAAGGAAGGCAAGGGGGTCAGTAGACAGAGGGAGAGCGTTTCATACATGGGGAACAGCCAAAGAGAATGCCTGGAGCTGAGAGATGGAAAGTTTTATTCTTGGAACAGCCAGGAGGCAGTGTCACTGGATCCAAGAGTCTGTGTTGGAGAAAAAGGAGTAAAAAGACTGGAAAGTTGGGAGGGAAGAAGGGTAGGTTAGGAAAGGTTTTTGAATACCAGACTGTTTTGTATTCGATCCAGGAGACCATAGGGGGTGTGACCCTTTGCAGTTTATTGAGTGGATGGGTGGCCTGTACTTTAGTGGTGAAATGGAGACTGGACTGGGGAGAGCCCTAGACAGGCAGATCCCTGCCCTTCCCCCCCCCCCCAGTAGTTATTGGCATATTCTTGGAGTGAGATGTTTAGGTCTGATCAAGAGTGATGGAGATGTCAGAGACAAAGGGGAGAAGTATTTGGGAAATGTTGCAGAGGTGAAATCAGTAGGCCTTGGAAATGGAAGTGAGAGTAGGTTGGAGTAAGAGATAGTGAGGAGTCCAGGATGATTCTTAGGTTGAGAGTCTGAGGGGAAGGGGAAGATGAGTTCTGTTTTGGAAATAGTTAAGTATGTCTCTACTAACCATCCACTTCAAGATGTGTGAGAGGCCAGTAGACACTTGAGTCAGGAAAAGTCCATTTGAAAATAATCAGCATAAAGATGATAATTAAATCCATGGGAGCTGATAACATCACCAAATGAAGCTATATAGAGGGAAAAGGGAAAAGGATCCAGGACAGACAGCCCTGTGAAACACCTATGCTTAGAGGGTATGATCTGCAGGAAGATCCAACAAAGAAGAAAGAAGGAGAAGTCAGTCAAAACCTAGTGAGAAGAGAGTATGCAGGAGAGTGATCATCAGTGTCCAAAGCTGCAGAGAAATCAAGGAGCATGAAGACTGAGAAAAGGTCATTGGATTTGGTAACTAAGAGATCTTTAGTCATTTTGGAGGAATGATAAAACCAGCTAATAAGGGGTTGAGATAAGTGAGAGTAGGGTCAGTGAATAGAGCACTGGCCCTGGAGTCAGGAGAATCTGAGTTCAAATCCAGCCTCAGACTTTTTTTAAAGAAAGATGATTTTATTTATTTTGAGTTTTACAATTTTTTTCCCCCTATTCTTACTTCCCACCCTCCACAGAAGGCAGTCTGTTAGTCTTTAAATTGTTTCCATGGTATACATTGATCTAAGTTGAATGTGATGAGAGAGGAATCATATCTTTAAGGAAGAAAGATAAAGTATAAGAGATAGCAAAATTACATAATAAGATAATGGGGGTTTTATTGTTTTTTTTTAAACAGGAACAATTTCATTATTTGACTTAGACATCAAGAATCTCTAAATACCTTGTAAGAGCAACCAATAACCTAGAATTGTAAGAGTAAAGAACATTTTACCAAGAAAAAAACAAAATTTGAACTGTGAACTATTCAATGTCATTATTGATAAGAATATCAAACAAACACTCACATGTACCCCAGAGAGGCAGATTGAATGGTCCAAGCAAGCATCTTTAGATTGCCAGAAAAATCAGAAGACAGTGGGAAACTTTAGAGCATACAAAACAAGGTAACTGCAAAAGGTAGAAGTCCTTAGAAAGCACTGTTGGGGTGATGGGAAGTCTTGTTTCATGTACGTACTATCTGAAAAAGTTGGTGATTCCCTTATACCTATATTGTGGGAGCCATCAAGCAGTCTAGATTGGTTTCTAGGGTCTGGAGCAAGAGTTGAGCCAAGTCAAGAGTTCTTCTGGATCTGACAGAGATGTAATTATCTGCCTTCTTATTTATTATTTTAACAATTTCTACAGTTGTTTTTTTAATATATGTTTCTTTTTGGTTTGTATTAAACAAAAAATTAAAATAGCACATAGAAAAACCAAGAAAACATTAAAAAGTGGCCAAAGATAGCCTTGGAATATAGAACTCCAATGGGGGAGGGGGGAAGAGAAAGGTAAAGAGAAAATGATTTGGAGATAATTATATTGCAAGATTAAACAGTGACGTTAAAAAAAAGAAGAAACAGTGACACTATAACCTAAATTTCAATATCTGCAAGTATTAAGTATTTTCACTTCTTCCCAGTTGCTTTTCTTGCTAATTTCTGAGCTGCAACATTACCTCCATCTTTTGAATAAGCAGGTACATAATTCCACTCAACATTCATGCCCTGAGTCAGATTATCCAGTTTAATGAATTGTTCTCTGTGGACAACATCTTTATTTTTACTTGTTTTCCAGTCATTTCCTTTCCAGTTGTCAATCCACTCATTCATACCCTTGGTGACAAGTTGGCTGTCTGTGTACACTACGATGTTGTCCTTATTTTGGACCTTTGCTTGCTCAACCGCTTTGATTGATGCTTCTAATGATGCACTTTGGTTTGTCTGACGTCCAGAATACCTATCACTTATGTTCAGACCATGCTCTGATCTCCAGTGGACACCAATACCTCCTTGTGCCCCTTCTCTTCCATTATTTTTGCAGGTACCCTTGACATAGACAATATTAGAGTCTGACCCTGGATGTGATTGCCCACAATAGCTTCCATGGACGCTAGTTTGCCAATCATAGTCACAGCTCCAGGGATTGGGTTTCCGACTCATGTCTAATCTCAAGTGATCCTGACCTTCAGAAAAAGTAGATAATGGGTTTTTTCCTAAATTGAAGTCCTTGGTCTTTGTTTAAACTCCACAATTCTTTCTCTGGATACAGATGGTATTCTCCATTTCAGACAGCCCCAAATTGTCCCTTATTGTTGCACTGATGGAATGAGCGAGTCCATCAAGGTTGATCATCACCCCCAAGGTTTTGCTCATCTTGCTCAGCATCAGTTCATGGAAATCCTTCAATGCTTCCCTGAATTCCTGTCCTTGTTGGTTTCTAATAGAATAGTGTTCCATGACATACATATACCACAGTTTGTTAAGCCATTCCCCAATTGAAGGACATTTACTTGATTTCCAATTCTTTGCCACCACAAACAGGGCTGCTATGAATATTTTTGTACAAGTGATGTTTTTACCCTTTTTCATCATCTCTTCAGGGTATAGACCCAGTAGTGGTATTGCTGGATCAAAGGTATGCACATTTTTTGTTGCCCTTTGGGCAGAATTCCAAACTGCTCTCCAGAAAGGTTGGATGAGTTCACAGCTCCACCAATGATGTATTAGTGTCCTAGATTTCCCACATCCCATCCAACATTGATCATTGTCCTTTCTGGTCATATCGGCCAGTCAGAGACAGCCTCACACTCTTAATACTTAGTTGTGTGACCTTGGGTAAATTATTTTATCCTATTGCCTTGCAAAAAAGAAAAAAGAAGAAAGTGAAAGAAGAAAACAGAGGTATCTATTGTAGAGGCCTATTTGAGAACTTGAGCTACAAAGGGCAAAAGAGATCTAGGTTGGTCCCTCTCTGTCTCCTACCTATACCTCAGACATCTTTGTTCAAATAATAAATAATTTGGGGCGGCTAGGTGGTACAGTGGATAAAGCACCAGCCCTGGAGCCAGGAGTACCTGGGTTCAAATACTGTCTCAGACACTTAATAATTACCTAGCTGTGTGGTCTTGGGCAAGCCACTTAACCCCATTTGCCTTGCAAAAACCTAAAAAACAAAACAAAAAATAAATAATTCTACACTTTTGGCTCAGGCCCGCCTTCCATATCACTCAGACAACCTAGCCCATCCCTCAGAGATTTTGCAAACTTTAAAGCAAGGATGGGAAGGATCAAGTGAGGGTTTTTTCAGGCTAGAGGAGACATGGGTGTGTTCAAGGGCAGTGGGGTGACCTGAACTGTGAAGGGGTTAATCCTGGGGAGAAGTAAGGTCAGTTAATCATGGGGAAAAAAAGGGTTATGGTATGAGGAAATGGAACTTGTTCCTGAAAAAAAAAATCTTCCCACTTCAGCGGTGGTGGAAGACCACCAGGGAGGATTCCTTCCCTCCTAAGGCAGTCCAATCTGCTTTTGGGCAGCTTAATTGTGGTCTTTTTCTTTTATCATGAACCTCCAATACTCTTCCTTCTTCTGAAACCAACTCCATATGTCATTCTCTGATCCTCAGTTTCTCCATCCACAAAATGGGCAAAATCAAAATAAATGATCTCTAAGATGTCATCCTACCTTAGATTTCTATGAACAATGAAGGGGCTTTAGAGGAGGTGAACTTGGTCTTGGGTGTGAGTGATCTTGCTGTATTCCTAGACCTTTGGGGGTTTATGCCCTTACCCTCTGGAAGGTGGAATCTCATACTGGTCTTCCCTCCAGGAGTCACCGACTGGAAAGCTAGGCAGTGGTTTTTTAACCTACCAACATCAGGGCCAGGGAAATGCTTTTCAGTGAAATCATCATAAAAATAAAACAAACACACCATACCCACACACCACACTGGGTGAGAGCTTTTTCCACAATAAAAACTGAGCAGTAACTGAATGTTCTCAACACCCAAGACTTGACTGAGAAGCTGGGGCCCAGGGGAAGCTGCAGAAGCCTCCGGTGCCTGGTCTATAGTCACTAGGGCTACTTAGGCAGGAGGTATGTGTGTGTGGAAGAAGGAACACACAACACAATCTCCAGCAACTTGGGGCAACCTTCCACTTGGCCAATGGCCCCCAGTGGAACCAAATGCCTTTTCTTTCATTCTTTCCTTTTCCTTCCCTTCCCCTCCTCTCCCCTTCCCTTCCTTCTCTTCCTTTTCTTTCCTTCCCTCTCCTTTCCCTCCTTCCTTCCTTCCTTCCTTCCTTCCTTCCTTCCTTCCTTCCTTCCTTCCTTCCTCTCTCTGTCTCTCTATTTCTCTCTCTGTGTCTGTCTGTCTGTCTCTGTCTCTCTCCCTCTCTTGAGAAAGCTCACAGGGAGATAGATACCTCCTCACTTTCAAGGAGGAACAGACATTTGGGAAGATGTCTGAAGTTCTTTGTTCTCCTCAGAGAGGTGGCACAAGAGTCTTTGGGGATGTTTAGGCCAAAGAACCAGAAGGAAGCTCCTGATATCAAGGCAGTGTGGTCCAGTGGAAAGAATTCTGTAACAGCTGTCAGAAGATAGGGGTTCAAAACTTGAACCTGCTACTTCCTCCCTCGGTGGCCTTGGACAAGTTACATGCCCTCCCTCAATTTCCTCCTTTGTTGGATTGTGGAGAGAGCTGCCCTGAAAAACTCTCTAAGCGCCTTTGTAGTCTAGAACTTTCCAGTCTCCTTACACAACTGAATTCTCAGAATACAACTTACTATTTGCTCATATCTCTTCATGTCTCTTCAACCTCATATCTCTTTAGATTTAACTATTCCAACTTCACTTTAGAGGACCTAAATGGAGAGAGAGAATGCCAGACTTGGAATCAGGAAGACCTGAGTCCAAATCTAACTTTAGGTATTTACTTGGTATATTAGACCCTAGATAAGTCATTTCACCTTCATCTGCATGTTTTTCTAAGACCTTAAAATGGGAATGATAATAGTACCTACCTCCCAGGACTGTTGGGAGGTTCAAATGAAATCCTAGTTGGTGCTATGTAAATGGTGACTGTTATTATTAGTTATTTCCTATTTCTTTTGTGAGTCCCCCTTCCTGTGCCTTTATGCTGGTTGTCCTCCATACCTAGGTCCTGGAGTCAAGACTACCTTAAGGAAACCTATAAATGGAGTGTTAAATGACCCTGACTCATTTCATGACTCACTCTAAGTTACCCTCTGGCTGCCCCAGTTTTACCCTTCTATAAAATGGGACTTGTGAGCCCTGCCCTGTCCCTGTTGGATTCTGTAGGAGCCCTGCTGAATGTTTGGGAACCCAGTGGAAGAGGTGGAATGGTGGAAGCCAATTTGCTTTACAGTTTCCTCTAGTGGCCTTGACAACCTTTTAGAAAAAGCCTTTGGCCAAGAGAAGCAAACCTGGCAGTTGTTTGGCAGCCACACAAGAGGTCAGTATCAACCACTCCACCTGGGCTGGAGCTGAGGCAAGTTCTTAAATGAGAGGTGGGACCTGAATTGTGCTTGGGAAGCAGAGAGTCAGAGCTGGGGAAGGAAGATATTCAGGCAAGGTGTGGTGGTGGAAGGTGGAAGTTGGACTTCGTTGGCTAGTTCCATTAGAAGGGAGAATGGATGAAGGGAAGTACTATGATTTCAATCTGGAGAGGTAGCTCAGCTAGGAGCTTCTGGAGATCAAACTTTTTGCCCCATTTTCCGAGCACTTAGTGCAAGGCCTGGGTCACTACATAGACATTTTATAAATGTTTATTGATTTCAGCTGTTCATCACAAAGCTGGGCTCTGATGGTACCTCTAAGTATACTGTAACTTTTAACCTCAGGGAAGAGGTGCAGATGGATCTATTTGCTTGTGGTGTAGTGGGCTGAGTTGTTGGGGTTTTTTTTTTTGTTGTTGTTTTTTAAAGGAAAAAGACAAGCATGGTTGGAGGTACGCCCCTTGAAACACTAGAGACCTGAGTGATGACTTTCCATTTGACTCACCAAAGTCAGAAAGCTGACACAGCTTCCCATATTTCTGGTGAGGTATGATGGTGTCATAACTGATGTGGTATGCTGGTGTGGCCCCACAGCAAGAGAAGGAAAAAATCCTACTGGAATTTTTCTTTGGAATCCCCAATTTTGAAAAGTTTCCAGGTGAAAGAAATCTGAAATCTGAGTGTAGATTGAAATACAGTATTTTCACTTTATTTTTCTTACTTTTTCCTTTTGCAATATGACTAATATGGAAATATGTTTTGCATAATTTCACATGTATAATTCACATCATATTGCTTATCTTCTTAATGGGTGGGGAGGGACTGGTAGAAGGAGGAGACAGTTTAGGATTAAAAATTTTTTAAAATGCTAAAAGTAAATAATAAATGTGTTTTTCTTTTTAGAAATGTTCCAGGTTGGTCTTATTATATTCTTTAAAAGAAAAGCCAGCTATACATAATAGTGAGACCTGAAGTTTCTGCAGTCCTCTTTTTTTCCCCTCTCCTAAGTATAGGCAAATGACTCCTATTTTATTTAGTGTTTATTAAATTCAGAATAAAAATAAGAATTAATTTTAAAATGGGGAGTTGAATTTGCTGACCTTTGAGAGTCCTAGTTCTAAATTGATGATTCTAAGACCTAGATTCAAATCTAACCTCTGATGCTTTCTAGCTGTGATACTCTGGGCTAGTCACTGAGTCTCCTGAATAGAATATCAATGTTCATTCTTGAAGAGGCACCAGCCTATGTTGGAGGGGAGCCTCCTTCTAATGAAAAAAAAATCATAGGCCCTTGATGTGTATTTCTTTAACCCACCTATTGATCCCTAAAATGTCAGAGGAATTAGCACTGAACCAAAGCTAACACTGTGATGGGAATGGAAAAATCAAAATTTCATGGAGTTGTGTAGTCAAATGGATGAAGGCAGTGTCATGGAAAGATTGAATCCAGAGAACCTGGGTCTAAATCCTGACATGTTAAATTGAATAAGTCACTAAACCTGCCTTAGTTTCCTCAATTATAAAATTGAGAGTGTTGAACCAGACCTAGATCTCTGATTCTAAAAACTTATGGGATTAACTGTATCAGAATCCTATGTAATCATATTCTATTTAGAAGGGAAAGGACCTCTTAGTTCCCTTCTGTAGATGAGAAAACTGATGCCCAGAAAGAATATGAGACTTGACGAGTACTTAATAGTAAA
The DNA here is from genome assembly GCF_037893015.1 of Macrotis lagotis. NCBI lineage: Eukaryota > Metazoa > Chordata > Mammalia > Peramelemorphia > Peramelidae > Macrotis > Macrotis lagotis. The sequence continues at coordinate 668,506,291 of NC_133666.1, forward strand.
CATAGGCTTCGAACCCATGACCTTTAAGTTCTGTGCTTCTTCCTTTTCATCAGAGCTCCATTCTTGATTATTTTGGAGGGCAGCCCCTGAACCATCTCTTTAATACACAGGAACTTTTGCCTTTTACCTTTCTTTTTATCCATTTTGCTTAGCACATAGTAGGTGCTTAATAAATATTTATTAGTTGACTATTGTCAGTCTAATAATACATCTTTATTTTTTTCAAATTCAAGTGACGTCTGATTTATTTTCTTCCAAGGATTCCCCAACATCCCTTGAGATAATTAGAGACATCTTGAGTTGTCACCAAACCAGGGCTAGGGCTCATTGAATTAAGAGGTTCCTTCTAGAGCTCTTGAGTCTCCCAAAGAGGAAGTGCTTGAAAATAAGCACTAAGCTCTGTCATCACCAATGATAAAAGCATGGGGTCACAGGAGTGTGGGTTCAGTCACCTGATGCACTGGTGCATGGAAGGAAGAGTGAACAGGGGCATGGCCCACTTCTGTAGCAGCCAGGGAAGATGACTTATCTGACTTTCCAGAGTATGGAGAGCTAGCCAAGGGATGGATTTTTTTTTAGTGATGCTGGTCCCTGGAGCTAAGACTTGATGTTGGAGCTAAGTCACAGTGTTTCTGGAAGGGACATGTGTTTGACAATCCTTACCGCATCCAGTAGCCAGATGGTCTAAACAACCAATCAGTGTTGCGGTATGTAAATATTTTCAATCATTACCATGGCGCCGTTGTGTTGACATAAAAGTGGATGAAGTATAACTTGGGGGATGTTTCTGGCTCTCAGCTGCTGGGGCCTTGGCCAAACCAGAGACCCAGGCCCTGCTAAACTTGAGGCCTGAGGATGGAGGGGAGAGAATCTTTGGGGTAAATTACATATTCAGGATTATTTTTCTTTGACCTATTAACTAGGGTTCTTCTAGTCTTTGGGCTCATTCAAAGGAACAAACCCAGGTGTTTCCCTCCTTTTTATAACCCACCTGCACTTTTTCTATTTTAATTTTCTTTACTGTGACCCAGAAAATAAAGGAGAAATTGCTACAGACAGGAAGACTGAAGTTGACTTAGATTATAACTGGTGGTTTATTTGCATCTGCCTCCCCTCCCCACCCCCCATACTTCCATCAAAGTTAAAGACCAGCCCTTTTCTGTTTCCTCTTCCCTCTCTATATTCTCCATCTTGGCAGGCTCATGATTTGAACTATCACCTCTCTGCAGATGACTCCCAAGTCTGTATTTCTGGTTCTGGTCTCAAGACCTGCAGCCCTGCCTTTTAAATTGAACCAGGGTATTGTCCAAGGTCACACAACTAGGAAATTACTAAGTGTCTGAGTCCAAATTTGAACTCAGGTTCTCCTGATTCCAGGGCTGTTGCTCTATCCACTGCTCCATATGGCCATCCCTATTCTCTTTCTTTTAAAATTAGTTTGAATAGCTTTGTCTTTACTTTGTATATTTTTATATTTACTTACCACATTGTCTCTCCCTTAGTGAGCTTTGGTAGTTTTTCATTACTTTAAAGGAAGAATTATAAAATCCTCTGCCTGTCATCCAAAGCTCTATAAAACCTAGCATCTTCTCACATTCTGGATTTTCCACTTTCCTGCTTACTCAGATATAGTGTCCTATTATCGAATCCTAGAATAAAACACCTCATTTTATAATGCCAGGTCATTGTAGGGGACTATCCCTCATTTCTGGATGTTCCCTCTCCAAGGGCTTTTTTTTTTGCAAGGCAATGCCCAAGGCCACAGAGCTAGGTAATTATTAAATGTCTGAGTCTGGATTTGAACTCAGGTGCTCCTGACTCCAGGGCCGGTGTCCACTGCTCCATTTAGCTGCCCCTACAGTAGGGCTTAATAAATAATGATTGCTTGTTGATTGACTTGGATATATATCTATATATTGACTTGGATATATATCTATATCTATCTATCTATCTATCTATCTATCTATCTATCTATCTATCTATCTATCTATCTATCCTGAGGGCAGGGACTGCCTCTTTGCGTATCTTTGTATCCTTAGCTCAGTACTCATCACATAATAAGTCTCAGTACATGCATCTTGAATGACTAATATGGAAATGTATCTTGTATGACTTCATGTAATCGATATATCTCAAGGGATGGGGGAGGGTGAGTTTGGAACTCAATTTTTAAAAATGAATGCTAAAAAAATTTAAATGTAAAATTGTGAAATATTTCACAAAATAAACAACATTAAATGCTTACTGATTGATTGACTTGAATTCATTGTTTCTGGGGGCATCTCCATCTGGCTACCCCACTAACACCTCAAATGAAACATGCAGCAAACTGGGCTTGTGATTCTCTACTCCCCCCAAACTTCTTCCTCCTCTTCATTTTGATATCTGTCAGAAGCAGCACATTCACTGAGGCTCCTGTGCCTGAAATCGGAGTGTTACAGGCTGCTTTTCCCTCTCTCTCTCTTTCCTCGCCTTTCCAAGCTGTCACCACTTCTTGGTGATTCTGTCTCTGGATCATCTCTCACACTCCTTCCTCTCCTTTGTTCCTCCTGCCCCTGTCCTCGAACAGGCCCCCTATCACCACCTGCTAGGACAAATACCATATCCTTCCTCTGGTCTGCTTACCATCCTGGGGTGTACCTATTAGACTTGTGCTCCTTCCTGCTCATATCTCCCCTGCCCAGAGATGGTGTGGATGCTCAGCCATCCCGAGGTCTTGGGGGATTCTACCCTGCTTCTCTCCCTCCTCCAACCTTTTAGGGTCTCCTCACAGACAGTTTCTTTTTCTTCTTTTTTCTCAACCTCTATGTGTACAAAATAGGTTACCTCAGTAGAAAATGAACTCCCTGAAGAGAGTCTCTTTAATTTTTGTTTTTGTATTTTGGGTGCCTAATGGCAGAGGGGAAGGAATAAGTATTTATTCATTGCCCATTATGTGCCCACAACTCTCCTAAGTGGGGTTTTTTTTTTGGTAATAAATAGTGTCTTATTTGATTCTCAATACAACCATGGAAGGTAAATGCTGTTATTATTTCCTGAGGTAAATTACTTGTCCAGAGTCACATGACTATCTGAGGGAGGATTTGAATTCAGGTCTTCCAGGCCCAGCACTCTATCTAATTAATGCTGCTGCTACTGTTTGCTTTGTTCTTGAAGAAGTTTGGATATCAGGGAAGTTATGCCATGATATCCACATGAATTGGATTTGAGGGGGGGGGGGTGATGCTGTGCTAAGTCACCAGCCTTATTTTCTCCTCTGGAACCATCCAGGTCCAGTAGCCAGATATGGAACAGGATGCAGATGGCCTGGATGGGAGGCAATCAGGGTTAAGTGATTAGCTTAAGGTCACATAGCTAATAAGTGTCTGAGGCTGGATTTGAATTTAGATCTTCCTATTTCAGGGCCGGTGTTCTTCCCATTGTGCTGTCTAGCTGCCCTAGAATCCATTTAAAACATTTGTTGATCAACTCATCACCTGATGAGTAAAGCTCACACTTTATTGGCTCTCACATAAACTCTCCATCATTTTTTACTATCCTAGTTTTCCAGACATTTCCTGTGTTATCTTCCATGCCCTTTCGGATCAGACCAGTCTCTCTGGTTTTTGCTATCCCCAAGGCTTTTCCCTGTGCCTGAAATGATTGCTCCTCAGCTCTTCCCCAGTTCTCCCATTCCTTTGCATGCTATTGGGTTCCTTCCTGCTCTGGCTTTCTAGTTTAATTGAGAGGTAATTGACTGAATTTACAGGTGGAGCAGCTTAGCTGCTAATCTTCCCACTAGCATCACAGACTTTCAGCATGGGAAAGGATGTCAGAAACCCAGACCCGCCCAGGACCTAGAATCCTCTCCACTCACACTTGTGGATGAAGAGCCTTCCAGATCCTCTTGTTCTGACTCCTCCAACCTCATCAGATGCTTGTCTTGCATTTCTCCAATACCCTTCACTTGTGATATTTTTTGTTCAGTCACCTTTGCTGGATAATACTTTCCACTACACCATAAACTTTCGGAGGGAAGGGGCCATGTCTTATTCAAAGGATTCCCACCTGATACAATGCTAATAACATAGTTTTGGTTGATCCATCAACAAGCATGAACTGAGCTGCTACCATTGGCAGGTATTGGAGCAGATCCCCCAAATAGTTCTTGCATGAATGGGAGAAAAAAAATTGGGAAAGGAGAGGTAACTTTGGTAACATCATTATTTATGTGTGTGTGTGTTTCTTAATTTTTTACTATCAGATTACAATATCGAGGAGGACAAGAAGTATGATTATATGTAAAAATAATCCTCATTCCATTTATAGGAATAAAGAGAAGTATTTTTAAAATGGTATTGATCAATTTTTTATTATATCTTCTGTATTTCCAAATATATCCCTTTCTCCTCCCTTACCTGGTAAACTGTCTGTTCCACCAAAGAATGAAAAAGAGTAGTGAAGCAAAATTGACCAAAACATCTATAGATTCTTGAAGTATATGCAATGCCTTATACCCATAGACACCCCCACACACACACATACACCTCTTCAGAGCAAAGAAGTAGGTGCTTTTTCTCTCTTCACTAGAGCTAGTTTATTCATTGTGATTGTAGAACATCATTATCATCATTATTAATGTTAGCTCTTTCCAATTACATTGTCATCATTTTGTATATTATTTTCCTGGTTCTGCTTTGCTCAGCACTTCACTCTGCATTAATTTTCATAAGTTTTCTGGGATTCTATGAATTCATCATATTTGTTGTTTCTGTTGGATTGTAAATTCCTTGATACTAGGGATTATTAATTCTTTGTAATACATAATAGGTGCTTATAAATGCTAGCTTACCAAAGACATTCAAAAAAGGGAGGAAGGGGAAAGGATCTATTTGTACAAAAATATTTATAGCACCACAAAAAGAGTGGTGGCTAAGAATTGGAAATGGAAAGGATGCCCCTCAATTAGAGAACTAGCTAAACTCATTGCGATATAGGATTGTAATAGATATATTATTATGCTATATGACATAAGGATGATTTCAGTAAAACCTGGAAAGACTTAACATGAACTAAAATGACCAGAACCAGGAGAACATTGTACACAGTAACAGCAATATTGTTTGATGAAGACTGTGAATAACTTAACTATTCACATCAATACATTGGTCCAAGACAATCCCATGATCCTAATGATGAAGCATACTATCCTCCTCCAGAGAAAGAACTGATAGATTGAATATAGACTTAAAGAAAGCTTTCTGTCACTTTCTTTCCTTTTTTTCTTTTGAGTCTTTTTTTTAACAAAGTGACTAATATGGAAATGTTTTATATAATTGCATATTATAATCTAAAAAAGTATAAATACCTGTTGAAGTTAATTAAATGTGCCTAAATTTAATTACATTTATTTAATAAATTGAATTTATCAACTACAAAACAACCCTTGCTGTTTGATTCTTATGGCACCTTAGTATTCTATTACATTTCTCTACTTGGGTTGACTCTTGTTCGTTATTGAAGACCTAAATGACATCACTATGTTAGAGATGAGTTAAGTGTGTTTGACTGTGGCTGATCATACCAAGATGAGTTCAGAATGCTCTACCACAAGTGAGGCACAAATAGTTCATGTGAAAACTTGGGGTGGATACTTTAAATTTACATATCTCATGTGTCCTTTCAGCTGCTTCCATTCTGCCTTGCTCACAGAGTACAGCACCCTCTCTGATGAGGGCATGCCATGCTGGGTAGTCCTGTGCCAGTGTCCCCCTTGCTACAAGTCACTTGGAACTAGAATCATTTTTATCACATTCCCATAGTTCCTCCTCTTCACTGCCAGAGTAGAACAATCTCCATTTACTCTTCTCTTTTTGGGACCTGGCTTTATAATTATTCATAAACCCAGAAGGGTACCAGGGAGGCAACAATAACCCTCTTCATTATAATTATCCAGAGGAAGACCTCTTCAGTATAATTATCCAGAATTTGAGAAATTTTGGGGGGTTGATGTTGTCCTCTTTTCTGTTTACACTGTTGCAGTCTTGTACTTTCTTGGTTCTACCAGTTTCACTTTGTATCAGATCATGGAACTTGCTTCTTTAAGGTCATCCTTTATATTGTTTCTTAGCAGTAAAATTCAATTATATTCATGTACCCTAATTTGTAGTCATTCATTCCTCAATTGATGGACACTCCCTAGAAACCCCAAACTTTTTTAGAGTAAACTATCATAGGAATCTCTCCCATTTTGCACATGGTATACCTTTGAGTCTTTTTGGAACCACAGAATAGGCCTTTCCATTTATCCTCATTTGTATCTATTAATCATTCTAGCTTGTTGAAATGTTTGGATCCCGACTGTCTCTTCCTTGAGGACAGGGACTACCATCTTTTACCTGTTTTTGTATTTTCTGAGTTTACAAAGTAGGTGCTTAATAAATGATTATTGATTGTATGATTGTTTTTAAGCCACTGATTTAAAAAAATATAAAACTATAGTTTTTTCTGGAGAAGGCATCAACTATGTATCAGATCTTTGGGAGAAACATGAGGATAGACATGCCATTCTGAACTTTGGCAGAGAAAACTTTTATATCTTTTTACTGTTTGTCTTACTGTTTCTCTGTTAAGCCTAATCAGGAAATTAATTTTTGGTCATTGTGAACTTAGCTGAATCTTTATCTTTCAGGACTCTACTGTCCTAGGACATTGATTTCCTTTTGGGATCTGTGAGCTTCTGGGCACAAACCAGGGGCTGTTTTTAGGACCTGCTGTTGTATTTTGTAACTTTATCCCAATGTTTTAGGGAGGAAAAAAAAAAGAAAAGTAAAAATAACCCAGCAGTTCTGGGAAACAATGCCAATAGGAGAACTCATGGGGGCAGAATCAGAAATAGAAGTCACTTCTTTCAGACTCCTTGGAATTTTGGGAGGGACTGAGAACCCCCTAAGGTTCACTCTGGTTAGGTGGCTGGGTATCTAGTTGTTTCTAAATCCCAGAGCATCTAGAATAATTTTGGAAAAAATCAGACAATGCTTAGCTCTTGTTATCTCTGCATGGCCCCTACTGAGTCATAGCCCCAGTTGAAAAAAAATTAGTGTTCAGGGTAGGACCAAGCACTGCAGTGGCTAGAGAAGCAGAGCTTAGGCTCTGCTAGACCTGGTTCAAATCCTATCTTTGGCATTGTGATTGGTTTGGGGTTTTTTTAGGGGGGGGGGGTTGTCAAGAAAAAGTAATCCCTCTCCCTCCAAGACAAAAAGTTAACTTGTGGTTGTTGGGAATTTTTTTTTGCACACATGAAATAATAATAGACTTTCTCCTCATTATATAATCTGTTATTCAGTATACCAGACCTTGGTAACTTGTCAAAAGTTTTTAGAACCCAGCTGTGTCGACTCCGGCAACAGAGGGCTGTTGCCTCTCCCTCATAGTAAGTATTAGTCACTCTGTACTTAGCTAAATTTAACTTTTTCTCATCCAAATGATATTTCTGTGGGGTTAGGTCTTTACATAACATTACCAACTGCTTTGTGCTGAGAATTTTTCCTCCATTTGCCAGATTCTGTGTGTGTGTGTGTGTGTGTGTGTGTGTGTCTGTGTGTTTGTGTCTGTGGACAGTTCCATACATGAGTGAATCAGTCCCTTTTCCTCCTCTGCTCGCTCTCCTTTGTTCTTCATCCTTTTTTTTTTTTTTTAAGGTTTTTGCAAGGCAGATGGGGTTAAGTGGCTTGCCCAAAGCCACACAGCTAGGTAATTATTAAGTGTCTGAGACCGGATTTGAACCCAGAAACGCCTGACTCCAGGGCCAGTGCTTTATCCACTGTGCCACCTAGCTGCCCCTGTTCTTCATCCTTTTATCACTGTGTTGAAGGTGATAAAAAATCACTTCCTCCAGACTCTTCATGGTCCTTGCTAATGCAAGGGGCCAGACTATGCTCTTCATTCTGAGGTCTCTTCTCTCCCATCTCTCAGGGTTATTGTTGCCTCCCTGGCGCCCTTCTGGGCTTCTGAAAGGAAAGCTGAGGTGAAAAACAGAGAGATTGGTGAGAAAACGAAATGAAAAGAAAGAATGAAGAAAAAATGAATAAAAGAGTAGAGAAAAAGGCCATGTAGCCTTCAGATGATCATAGATGAGACAGATACAAGAATTCCTTCCTAAAAAGAGTTTACCTTTTATTAGGAGGACCCAAGATATCTAAGTATATGTGACATATGTGTAAAATGAACACATGATCATTTGAGGGGGTTAAATGTACTAGCCAGTGGGAGTGGATTAGGAAATGACTTAAATAGCTGAACTTTGAAGGAAATGAGGGGCCCTCAGAGTAGCCCTATCTATATCTCTGTATTTTCTCTTGGGGAGAAAGAAAAATACTCTGGACTTGGGTGTGAGGGAAGCATCTGTGCAAAAGTAGGGAGGCAGGAAATTGCATTTCATGTGTGAAGCATAGGAAGAAGGGCCAGTTTGGCCAAACAAAAGGATTCCTGAAGGAGAGTGATGTATAATAATGAGCACATTTTTGGATGTCACAATGAAATTAGAGTTAGGAAGACCTGAGTTCATATTCAGTTTCAGATACTACCTAGCTGGGAGGATCACTTAACCTTGATCTTCCTCAGTTTCTTCATCTTTAAAAATAGGAATAATCACAGTTCCCTCCTACCAGGCTTATTAGGAAGATCACATGAGATTACATTTGTAAAGTTCTTTGCACACTTTAAAGTTTCATATGAATGCTATGATGATGGTGATGATGTTGGCTAGAAAGGTAGATGGAAGCATCAAAAGTCTGAAGGTAAAGTTTTATTTGATCTGTTTAAATAAATTTCCTATTTGGACCCCCCCCCCCAAAAAAAAAGCCTGAAGGTATCAGACAGAGATTGTCATAGAATATCTTTCCATTCCCAGTGCCTAACACGGGCCTGGAATAAAGTGGGAATTTCATAAAAATATCAAATTCTACCTACAAATAGTAGGTGCTTACTAAATGCTTGTTGATTACATATTGCTAAATCTCACAGTATATAAGGCTCATTTTCACCTGCTTAGGAAACTTGCCATAGTCAGATCAGTCTTTTTTAAAAAAAGAAAAATGTATTGATGATAACTTTTTTTCATGACCAACATTTCTCAATGTATCCTTACCTTTCTGTTCTAAAGAGTCACCCCTTCTAATAAAGGAGAAAAAGGAGAAAAAAGAAGCAAAACTGAACACATTAGCCAGATCTGATATTGTTTGCTGTTTTCCATTCCCCTAAGTCCCCTGCCTCTGCAAAAAAAAAAAAAAAAAAAAAAAAAAAAAAAAAGACAGTGAGATTTCCCTTCTTTGGACCTTGGCTTAGACTTTTCACTTTTCTGTAACATCCAATTTTAATTCTTTTGTTTTTGTTCTTTCCATTTACATTGTCCTTAATGGTATTTTTACTGGTTTATTGGTGGTTTCTTCTTTTCCTTTGCATCATTTCCTTTGACTTCCCTTGATTCTCTGTAAATGTAATCATCGGGCTTTGTTTTTACATGTAGTATCACATCTTTACATCAACTACCACAACTTGTTTAATCATTCCCCGTCATTTCTGCCAGTCCTTCTGTTCATATAGGCATCATCCCCACTCTTTTGCTTCTCATCCATCTTTCCTTATCTGTTGCTTCAATAGATTGCCATGGCTGTTTCTCCTTGTTTGTCTCCCTGCTCCACACAAATAGGTACCATCTCGTAGCTCTCCCTCCTTCCTTTGGCTAACCTCCTTGACAAGACCATCTACAATTAGGGCTTCACTTCCTTTTCTCTAATGAATTCTCTACAGTGGTTTCCAACTTCTTCAAACAGCCTCCTGCCCTCTTCAGATTAAACAGTCATCACTAGCCAAATCTAATGGCCTCTTTCCAATCTTCAATTTTCTTGGCAACTTTGAAAGAAGTCTTTGACACTGCTGATCACCTTCTCCTTGATATCCTCTTGTCTCTATACTTCTAGAGTTCTGTCCTGTCCTCCTGCTATAGCTTTCCAAGGATCACATCCACTAAAACTGAGTGTGCTCCTGGGCTGTATCTTGGACAGTCTTCTCTTCCTCTATACTATTTCACTTGCTGATCTTCCATTGTTTCAGTCATCACCTCTTTGCTGATGATTTTCAGGTCTGTTTATGCCAGACCTCTCACCTGACTTCCAGACTCACACCTCCAACTTTCTATTAAATATCTCAAAGACGTCTTCAATACAACATGTTCAAACCTAAATTCATTCTTTTCCCCTAAACCATCCCCAACTTTCCCACCTTCCCTATCACTAGAAGCCACCATTTTCTTGGTTGAAACTTGAAATGTGGGTTTCATCCTCACTTCCTGTCTCTCTTGGGGCAACTAGGTGCTAGAGCACTGACTTTGGAGTTGAAAGCATGGGAGTTTGAATCCAGTTTCAGTCATTTACTAGCTGTGTGACCTTGGTCAAGTCACTTAACCCTGATTGCCCCGCATTCAGGACCATCTCCAGTCATCCTGATCCATATCTGACCACTGGACCCAGATGACTTTGTAGGAGAAAGTGAGGCTGGTGACTAAGCATAGCACCTCCTCACTCCAATCCAATTCATGTATTTGTCATGGCATCACTTCCCTGATGTTGTGTTCTTCTTTGAGAATGAAGAACAACCATCCGTCTTCTCTCTCTTATTCTTATTCTTCCCCCATATCTAACATGTTACCAAGTCTTAGTGATTTTACCTTTGTAACATCTGATACTGTCAGAGGCTCTCAGGTCCTTAGGCCCAGACAATTGAAGTGGCCTACTGATTTCCCACTGCAGTTCATCCTTTCCTCAGCTGTTAGTCAGTCTTCCTGGGCAGCTTAGGTGGCAGATAGAGCACTGGCCTTAGAGTCAGGAGGAGGGGAGTTTGAATCTAACCTCAGTCACTTGACCCTGATTGCTTCCCATCCGGGACCATCTCCAGTTGTCCTAATTTACCTCTGGCCTCTGGACCCACATGACCCTGGAGGAGAAGGTGTGACTGGTGACTGAGCACAGTGCCCCCCCATCAGATCCAACTCTGTGATGTCATGATCTTCTTCAAAAATGAAGGACAAACAAACATTAATCAGTCTTCCTAGAATATTCATCCAACCATAGCAACCCCTCTCCTCCATTAAATAAACTTCAGTGACCCCCTAGAACTTCTGATAGGCCTGGCAAAGGCTTTCCCTACTTGTCTTCCTAGTGTTCTTACATTTTCCTCCCCTCCATGTTCTCTTCAATACCGTAACACTGGGCTCCTGGCTGGTCCTTAGACAAGTCCCTCCATCTCTCAGCTCTAGATAGTTTCTCTCCCTCTGCATCTCTTCCCCAGGCTTCCCTGACTTCTTTCAAGTCCCAGCTAAAATACCCTCTTTCTTTGAGAAGAAAGAAACCTTTCCTAATTTCCCCTTAAAGTTTGGTGTCTTTTCTCTTTAGATCATCTCCAATTCATCCTGTCTATAGCTTGTTTGTAAAGAGTTATTTTCATGTTGTTTTCTCCTTTAGACTAGAAGCTCCCTGAGGGCAAGGACCGTCTTGCTTTTCTTTTTATCACTGGTGCTTAGCACAGTGCCTGAGACATAGTGGGTGATTAATAAATTTTATTTCCTTCTTTCTTTAAGGTACTGCAGGTTAAAAAGCATACAAAGGCCTTTGCCAAGATCCTCATCAAGATTTGCTTGTAAGGCAGTGAGACCAACTGTTGAACAGACAGTACAGGATTTCTGTCCTTCCCCACAATGAGTCCTGACCTTTCAAAGCTGGCCCCCTTGACACTTGGACATTCCTGCAGTGATGATACCATTGGCTAGCAGGTTTTGCTCCTGTTTTATCTGCAGTGAAGAGCTTTCTTCTGAGTTCCTTGAAAAATCACAAGACTATTATTTTAAGGTTAATCTACACTGTCAAATTCAACTGGAATGAACATTTGACAACTTTGTGATTAGTCCTCTTCTACCTTCCTCTCTGTAATCTGAATTGTTTATATTTGTTAATGATCATTAAGTTCATAATAATGAAAACTTTGAAAAAAAAATCAATTGAACTACATAGAGAGGAAGTGAGAGTGCCCCTTCCTGAAGAGCTTTTGGAGGTATGCCTTATGGAAAATAGAGTCATGTGTTGTTCAGACCCAGGCTGGACTGGATGAGCTCTGAAGTTCCTTCCAGACTGAGATTCTCTAACCCTCTCTGGAAATGGCCTTAGTTCCCACTATGCCTCACTTTTCGTCCCCAGTAGAATGTAGCCTTCCTGAGGGCAAGGAGAGACAGTTGGGCATTTTTTTTTGTCTTTGTCTCTTGTGCCCAGCTTGCATTGTTGTGTCGTTTCAGTCATGTCTGACTCTTCATGATCCCATATGGGGTTTTCTTGACAAAAATCCTGGAGTGGTTTGCTGTTTCCTTCTCTAGTTCATTTGACAGATGAGGAAACTGAGGTAAACAGGGTTTAGTGACTTGCCCAAGATTACTCAGCTGATAAGTCTGAGACCAGATATGAACTCAGGAAGATGAGTCTTTCTGATTCCAGGTCTGGCTTTCTATATCTACCAAGCTGCTCCTAGCACCTGGCGCAGGGCCTGGTTTGTTGGAGAAGGGACCCTACAGGTCATTGAATCTGATCCCCTTAACATATGCAGATGAGGAAACTGAGCCATAGAGTAGTTAAGTGACTCAGGGTGAGCTAGATTTTTCTGCCTCCAAGTCCAGCCCCTTTCACCAGTGAATACAGTTTAAATGTTAGTGAATGCTTATTGAAATAAATCAAATTTGGTCCAAATATTGGTATCTTCCAATTTGCTTGCCCACCTTCTATAATTCACTTGGTTCTGAATGACATTTGACTGTTTCTAAAAATGAAACCTACCCATGGGAAACATTCCAGAGAATGCTTTGAAGGTAGTTCCTGAGGAAGAAAAGACTTAGCGTCAGTGAGAGAGAGAGAGAGAGACAGACAGACAGACATACCAACCTTTCAAGGACACTAACTGCCTTGGAGGGAGGATATCCTTCCCTTGACTCATACATTTAGAGTTCAAGGGCACCTTTGAGACCATCTCATCTTGCCCATTTGTCATTTTATTCATGAGAAAAACTGAGCAAGGAGGTTAGGTGAGTTGCCCAAGGTCATGGGTAGTAAGAGGCAGTCAGGTTTGAACCCAGGACCTCTGACTCCAAAGCCTCTTCTTTGAATGCTCTGTATGAGTTGTGATGTTTGTTAAATAAGTCTCTTTCCTTTAGTCACTTCCAAACTGGCTTGAGTTGTTAGAAGTTTTTTCCTGTAGCTTTTGCATGGTTGATATGAATCAGTAGTCTAATTCTGGTGTCCCTGGGGTGCCATGGTCGAGGGATAGCCAGAGGAAGACAAAGAAACAGGGACCGTACCCCTTAATATGAGGATGTTTAGCCTGGAGAATGGGGGGGGACATGCCGAAGGACCATCCTGTGGAGGATTTGATTGTTCTGCTGGGCCCCAGATCCTAGAAGGTGCAAAGGGATAGATTTTCATTTGCTGTACCAGCCTTGTTATACTTTCTTCCTTTTCTGCCTATACTCTGTGCATGTGACATTCCATGAGCCTTTCCCAGACTGGAAATGTTCCCTCTCCTTCCCTCACCTACTTCCTGGCTCAGAGGAGCAAGAACTACTCACCCTATCCCCCAGTCATCCCTCTGCTGTCACCTCTGTGTTGGCCCATATGGATTGTGCCTGAAGTCAACCATTGGAGCATAGTCTCTTCCATTAGAGTGGGAGCTCCTGCAGAGCTTATTTTAGTTTTTGCCTTTTTTTTTTTCCCCAGAGGCTAGCCCAGAACATGTTGTTTTGTTCAGTTGTGTCCGACTCTCCATTACCCCCACCAATGCTGACCATGGGGTTTTCTTGGCAGATTCTAGAGTGATTTGCCATTTCCTTCTCTATTGGATTAAGGCAAACAGGGATAGGTGACATGCTTAGGGCTACATATCTAATGAGTGTCTAAGATCAAATTTGAACTCTAGTCTTCCTGACGCCATACTCGGCACTCTATCTACCAAGCTATCTAATTACTTACCCACTACAAATAAATACTTGTTGTTTGGCTTGCTATCAGGGAAAGTATTCTCTTAATGAGAGTAATGGACCATTCTGATAGGTAGTGAGTCCTCTGTTGCTACTGGAAGACTCTCTGTCCACCCTGAGAAGACCCCTTTGTGGAACATGATGGTGGGTAAGGAGATTGTTCAGTTCTGGATTGTTCTTGATGGCCCCTGAGGCTTCTTTCAGCTTAGAGATGCTGTGGCTCGGTTATCTTCCTGACTCTGTCTCTGCCCTTCATTTGGCAATCTCTCCTACACTAGTGACATCTCTCCTATTATTGTTAGGAACCAGTATTGATTTAAATTTTATTCGATGTCAGTCTCCTGCCACCTGTTTGCCTTTGATTAATTGCCTACACTAGTGCTGTAGGCTCCCAGAGGGAGGAGGGCCCTGGCCTTCTACCTGTTTCTAACTTCCAAGGCTAGTGGCAAACAGTAGGTGCTGTCAGATGGTCAGTGTGATTGCCCTCTAAGAAAGCGGCCGGCTCCCTTCCATTCCAAATCCTGTGATTCACTGACCTCTTCCCACAGGAAGAACTCTACTGAGAAACTGGTAGGTTATTCAGATTCCTGCCTGAGTTTTGGAGAGGGATATCCAAGGAGGCTTATTGTGTAGCTGCCCAAATTAGAATGGTTGGCTGATCCCCTTGCATGGCCCATGCCAATTGGGGGTGTTCAAAGTGGTGCTCACAAGAGAGGAGAAGGCGTTGTCAAGGATAGGAGGAAGGGGGAGCAAAGGCAAGGATGATGGGGGTCTCTGGTGGCTTGGAGAATACTAATGAGCCATAACAATAACATGCTTTCTTTAGCTGTTTAAAGTTTTCTAAAGGCTTGACAGGCTTTCTTTATATCAGCCTCACAACAACTCTGGAAGGGTTTATTAGGAGTATCACAGTCAGAAATTCATGCTCAGAGTGGTTCAATGACTTGTCCAGGGTAACGTTCTTGGTTTCCCAGCTAGTATTCTAAGCTAGTACTCCTGAGGTCTACAATACTTTTTGGCTTCTTGAGACCTTTAATATGAGCACAGGGTCATGGATTTAGAGTCTGAAGGGACACCATTCTCAGAGGTGAAGAAACCTAGGCCTGGAGAAATGAAGGAATTTGACCAAGGTTGCAGAGAAGCATCAGAATCAGGATTTGATCCCAGAACCTGCCCTCTCTCCACTACACCAACCTCTCCTTCCTTTTTCTTTTTGACTGGTTTTAGCTGAAGGGCTTCTTGGTCATGCTTCTACTTTAGAATCGAAGTGGCCTTTTCTTCTTATTGTCTCTGTCCTTGGATCCTAGGAAGGGGAACTTGGGGTTCAAGGACATCCATTTTTCAATATGTCCCTTTCTGCCCTCTTTCTCAGACATTAGAAATCCTTCAGAGGGAACTTGGGTTTATAGCTGGAAGAGACCTTTGACTTCACTGGTTTGACTTCTTTATTTTCCTGATGAAGAAGCTGAGACCCAGCAGAGATCCAAGATGATTTGCCTAGGGTCTATTGAAGAATAGATTCTATACTTTGCACCGAGGTCATCCCATTCTGCATGTAAGGATTAGGCTATTCTTCTGCTCTTTGGATGATCTCTTAGGGCTTTACTCACTCCTACATTCTCTGAGGCCATAAATCTGGATTCCCCTGCCCAGAGGAACACACCCATAATGATTTCCCTCTCCAGCCCTAATTGGGAAGTATCAGGGCTTAGAGTCAGAAAACCTTAATTTTTAATCTTGTCTTTGATACTTATATCTGAGTGACCTTAGACAAGTCACTTGATATTTCTCAGCTTCAGTCTCCTCATGTGTAAAATGGAAATAGTGTCTCCCTCAGAATTATTGTGAGATTTGAAATAAGATTTCATATGTGTCAGTCACACACATATATGAGAGTACTTTGCGGCTCTTTAAAAGCCTATAAAAATGTGCTAGCTATTATTATTATTTCCTCATCTATAAAATGGTGGCAGGGAGTAACTCTACTTCAAGAGAAACATATAGAAGCCTAGTGATTTCCCACTCACACTCATGCCATAGCAGGTTGAGTATTGGGCCTGAGTTTCTCATCTGTAAAATCAAGAGTTTGGGCCCTACGGTCGCCAAGACTCCTTCTATTTCTAAATTGATGATTTTAATAACCCAATAATCTGACTTCTTTTACACCCTATTTCTTTTTTACCCCTGTTAACAGCATTTTATTTTTTCCAATTACATATAAAGATAGTTTTTAACATTCATTTATGTAAGTTTTTGAGTTCCATATTTTTTCTCCCTTTCTCCTTCCCTTCCTTTCCCCTTCCCCCTCCCCAACACAGTGAGTGATCCAATACGGGTTATACATGCACAATCATGTTTCACGGATTTCCATATTAGTCATTTGTTTTACAGTCTATTTCTCTGTTTTTCTCCTCTCCTGGTGTGTGTCCTTTTAGGATGTCATCATATGTGTGCCAGTACCATCCATCTTTTACTGCAGCCAGAGACTTTTCCTCATTTTACTCTCATGAGTGCCTGGGGCCACATTGCAGGAGGCTGTTCCAGGTAAGGCCTTGTGGGAAGATGGGGGTGGGGGGGAAGGTTTGCTGTTAAGTTGCTAAAGGCTGCTCTGAGGAACTGTGGTTTGGCTGGAGCTTGGGGGAAATGAGGAGGGGAGGATCATTTTTGCTTCCTTCACGGTAGATTTTAGGTATTGGATTAGCTTCTCTGAAATAGTGACTTCTACTTTCTAAATAGGTGGACATGTGATTTTTGTCTTTGACCATGATATGTGAAAGAGGCCTTCTCCTTACCCTTCCCTCTCAGCATTTTGCCCAGCCTTGCTATTAGTCATTCTATTGATGTGCTGTCAGAGGTCCACTGAGGTCATTGGGATATTTCTCAGACACACACACACACACATACATACACACCTCCCAGCTTTCTGATTGCAATCAGAACCTGGGATTCTTTCTTCCTTCTCCCCCTCCCCAGCACAGACCTACATTTTGATCTAATATATAATAATAAAATTGTGTTTATGTCCTGCTTGGTTCCTTAGTCTGGCTCTTGTATTCATTTTTTCAGAGGCTCGTTTTAGAGAATGATCATACCCATTGTATTGGTGGGAAAACTGAGGGGCTGAAAGGGGACTTTACAAAGTCGATTTTTAGGATTTCAGATTTAAAACAAGGCAAAGAGAAAGTAGATTTTTGTAAATTAATAAAAAGTTAAACTAAAAAGAAAATTAGATTGGGACCCAGATTTTTTTGGACACTCAGTTTGGGGACTTAATGTCTTGTCCTTCATTTTTCAAAGAAGACCAGAACATCATCAGAGAGGTAATGCCATGACAAGCACAAGATTTGGATTTGAGTGGGGCGGGGAGAACTGTGCTAAGTCACCAGGCTCACTTTTTCCTCTAGAACCATCTGGGTTCAGTGGCTAGATAGGATTCAGTTTGACTGGAGATGGCTCTGGATGCGGGGCAGTCAGAGTTAAGTGCCTTGCCCAAGGTCACACAGTTAGTAAGTGGCAAGTGTCTGAAGCTGGATTCTAATTCCTGTCCTCCTGACTCCAAGGCAAGCTCTAAACACTGTGCTACCTAGCTGCCCTGTTTGGGAACTTAGAATGCCTTTGTTAGAGGCCTTTCTGCTTTTTTAATGGGCAGTTCTCCACAAGTCTCAGTGATAGTCCTTGACTTCTCATCTTGGAAACTCTTCCTCTATTTGTCACCTTTGTTCCAAGACCCTTGCTGCGGAATAAAGGTGGAGAAAATCATACGGCTGTTCTGCCTGGATCCAGTTGAGGTTATGAAGCATGACTTTGTACTGTACCTTGTCACAGCTATTTGTAATCAAGCAGAAGCAAATTCCTCATTTGCCATGTCCTGAATTGTATGACTCAATCTTTGTTTCTTGTGGATCACCTCTATGTTAATCAATCAACCTGCCTTGCATTTTCCAAGCCCTGAACCACATGTCATGGCTAGAGGATGGATTAGAGTGGGGAGAGACTTGAGGCAGGCAGACCGATCAGTAGAAGGGTTTTAAGGCTGATACCTGTAGTGTGTGAACTTTGAAAATTGTAAGGGGGGTAGGGATTCAAGAGAAGAGTTGAATTAGTTTGTGAAGAGATCAAGATGGGGAGAAGAACAAAGAGTGGATAATACAGGAAAAATGGCCTGGGAAAAAGTGGAGGGGGCAGGGAATTGGGGGTTTGGTAAAGGAGGGCAGAGAGAGAGGTGCAAAGTCAGTAGGTTGTGGTTGGAGAAGGGAATGGGTTTTTTTTTCTCATTTCTTCTTCATTAGATTCTTATATCTGAATTTATCCCCTTCTTGTTGTTCAGTTATAATCACTTGTATCTGATGCTGGGATCCCATTTAAGGTTTTCTTGTTAGAGGTACTGGAGTGGTTTGTCATTTTCTTCTCCAGTTAATTTGACAGATGAGGAACCTGAGGCAAGATGAAGAGACTTGCCCAGGTTCACACAGCTAGGAAGTATCTGAGGCCAGATCTGAACCCATGAAGATAAGTCTTCCTGACTACAGACCTGATACTGTGCTCCACCTAGCTGCCCTCTTCCCCCAGCTGATGGACCCTCCTTTAGTTTCCAGTTCTTTCCCACTATAAACAGAATTTCTATGTCTTTTTGAACATATGGGTCCTCTTCTTCTTCCTTAGATCTCTTTTGAATAATAATAATGTTTTGTCTTTCATTTTCGGGTTTTTTTTTGTTTGTTTTTTTCTTTTTTGCAAGGCAAACGGGGTTAAGTGGCTTGCCCGAGGCCACACAGCTAAGTAATTATTAAGTGTCTGAGACCGGATTTGAACCCAGGTACTCCTGACTCCAGGGCCGGTGCTTTATACACTACGCCACCTAGCCACCCCTTGTCCTCCATTTTTGGAGAAGACCATGACATCAGGGAGGTGATGCCATAACAAGCACAAGATTTGGATTTGAGTAAGGGAGGGCTGTATTTAGTCACCAGTTTCACTTTCTCCTCCAGAGCCATCTGGGTCCAGTGGCCAGATATGAATCAAGATGACTGGAGATGGCTGTGGCTGCAAGGTAGTCAGGGTTAAGTGACTTGTTCAAGGTTACACAGCTTGTTAACAGTCAAGAAACTGAGGATTCAAACTCTGATCCTCCTGACCCCGAGACCAGTGTTCTATATACTGTGGTATTCACAGTTTAGTTACTTTTGGGGTACTTGGACCAATTCCAAGCTTCACCAATCAAACATTATTGGACCTGTTTTTCTGTAGTCCTTCAAACATGTCATTTTCCTTTTTGTCATTTTTGTTAATCTGATGGGTATAAGGTGGAACCTCAGAGTGCCTTTAATTTACCTTTCCCCAATTTATGATTCTCAAACTCTTTGGTCTCAGGATCTCTTTATACTCTTAAGAATTATTGAGGATTCTACCCTCACCCCAGGAGCTTTTGTTTATATGGATTATATCTACTGATATTTACTGTATTACAAATGAAAATTTGTTAATATTATTAGGAATAGTTTTGACCTCACAGATTTCCTGAAAGGGCTTCAGGGGTCCCCAAGTCTAAACTTTGAAAGCCACAGGTTTAATTATTAATAATTTAGAACCATTGTTTCCCTTATTTTAGCTGCAGTGCTTTTATTTGTATAAAAAAAACTTTAAAATTTTATGAAGTCAAAATTGTCCATTTTATCTTAGGCTTAATTTTTTTAGGGCCAAGGACTTGAGCTTGGTTGATCTGGATCAGCCTAGTGCCAGCTTTTTTTTCAGTTCAACCAGAGTCTCTCTTTCAAGCTTCATCAAGGGATAACAAGGGATGATAAGTCTCTATATTAATACTTCGTTATCTCCATTAACTTCACTGTGATTAAGCCAACCGAGCTGGGGAGTTGGTAGCATCAAATCTTTCCCACTATGAGAGATCATTTTTTGATGAAAAAGAACCAACACTGGAGAGGTCAGAATATTCCTTCTGTGGAACATTATGGCAGAAATTGTAGAGAGATCTAATCCGATCCCATCTCCTCACCCCTGTTTCATCTTCTAGAGAATACTGGGATTCTAGGGACAAGAAGTTAGTTACTTTATCTCTTATAAGTGGGAGGGAGACCAAGTAGAATTGAATGATGCCATTCCAATGGGTTGATTCCTTTCTTTCAATTCCTTTCAATAAGTTCAACAAGCATGTAAGTGAGTGAATGATTGAATGAATGAAAAAGAATTTATTAAACATTATTATATCCAAGTACTGTGGTTAAGAACTGGAGATATATGTTTAAAAGAAAGGTGGTCCCTACCTTCTGTGAGGTCACACTCAGCTGGGGGCTTATAAGAAGGAATATGCCCACACCCCCCAGGACTGATAAGCTGGAGTCAGAGAT
The DNA here is from genome assembly GCF_037893015.1 of Macrotis lagotis. Classification (NCBI taxonomy): domain Eukaryota; kingdom Metazoa; phylum Chordata; class Mammalia; order Peramelemorphia; family Peramelidae; genus Macrotis; species Macrotis lagotis. Next base: position 668,526,700 of record NC_133666.1, read on the forward strand.
TTTGAAAGAAAAATAGGAAGGAAAATACAAAGAAGAGAGAGAGAGAGAGAGTCAGAAACAGAGGTAGAGACAGAATGAAAGGTAAACAGAGAGGGGAGGGGAGACATTTTAACATGTCTCAACGAGTAGGAATTTGAGAAATAAAATCAGAACAGGGCAGGATGTGCTAGTGCCTTTGACCCATGGGACCATAAAGCAGGGAGAGGCAGAGGGTGAGCAGATTGGTTCTCGTTCTCTCTCTCTCTCTCTCTCTCTCTCTCTCTCTCTCTCTCTCTCTGTCTCTCTCTCTCTCTCTCCCCTCCCTCCCTCCCTCCCTCTCCCCTTCGCTTCTCTTTCTCTTCTCTCTCCTTCCATCTTCTCTCTTTCTCTCTCCTTCCCCCTCTCTCTTTCCCTCCTCTCCTTCCTCCCCCCCTTCTCCAACATGGTTTTGGATACTTTAAATTTGTGGCCCTAGGTAGCCTTTCCTAGTCTCATTATCTATAAAATAGGGATGAAAATAACATTCTCATCCTTTCAAGGTTGTATGGAAAAATCAGATAATTATGTAAGACTGTTGTATAGATGTCACCTGAAATCACTGTTGAAAGTTTTGATGTATGTTTTGGTGTTTTTGGTCTTAACTTTCTGACAAGTTTTAGGAATGCCCACTTTCCTACCCCCTTTCATTCCCAAATCTCTGCCCACTTTAGAATTTATAAGTAATATATAGAACTTTAGAATTATAAATAATATATGCAAAATTCTTTGCAAACCTTATGACACTATGTAAACATAAGCTATTTTATCATCAGAACTAGGACCTCAGAAACCTTCTAATGTGGCCCCCCACCTTTTTACAGGTGAGAAAACCGAGGTCCAGGAGTTTAAGAGCCACAGAGTCACCATAGAATTTAGGTCTGGAAGGTACCTTTGAGAAGATCTGGCAAATCCTGTAAATTCTGATTAAAGAAACAGAGCCTCAGAGAGACTGTCAGTATCCTAGGCTCCCATAGCTGTTCAGTAAAAGTGTGGAAGCTGGGACCAGGTCCTCCCTCTCCAAATCCAATGTAACTTTCTTTTAGTCACTCCCATTGCCAAATTGTAGCCACCTAAGCAAGGAGGAGATTATTTCTTTATCACTCCACACTAAATATAGACTCCATACCTTTAGTAGGAAGAGGCATTAGAGGCCTTGGAGTCCTCCTCTTGCCTGCCCCCTTTCCCATAGACACCGGCAGGAGGTGAGCCAGCCTTCCTGCAGGCATTACAGAGAACTCACAGCCTCAGCAGGTGGCTTGTCCCATTGCTAGATGGTGTGAAATGGAGGAAACTCTGTTTTTTTATATCCAACTGAAATCTGCCTCCCTAATTACATTGGCCCTAGTTTTCCCCCCAGAAGTCACAAATTTGCCTGCAGTCAAATAGTCTGTTATTATTACCTTAGAACAGGGACTGTCAGGGCTGGGGGGGCGGGGTAGGTCTTAGAACAGGGGATGTCAGAGCTGGGAGAGATTGTAAACTATAAAATTCATCAAAAAATTAATCTGCATTTATCAAATGCCTATTGTGTGATAGACTTTTTGCTAATCACTGGTGATACAAAGAAAAAGTCTTTGCCCTCAAAAAGTTTATATTGTCATGGGGGAGGCAGCATATGTAGTCATCCATACCTGTATTCAAGATGCATATAGAATAGAATATTAGACCTACTTGGGTCTGTGAAACAGGATAGGCTGACATTTATATTTCACTTTGAAGTTTGCAAGTCTGTTTATTATAGTGATTATATACATTGTCTAATTGAGTCTCCCAAGGTGCTTGAATTATGGGTCTTTTGCTCATTCACAAATGAAGAAACTGAGTCTCAGAGTGGTATCCATAGTATAACATCTAGTAAGTGTTAGGGGTCAAATTTGAACCCAGGTCTTTTTGTCTCCTAAGACTTGATTTTGATTGTCCCAGATAACAGAATATCTGAGCAGAGAAGACTTTTAAGGTATAGAATGCCAAAGGAGAACTGGAAAGGATTTTAAGGTCACCTAGTCCTCTGACTCTTTTTGTTTGCCTGTCTCTATTTTAAACAGGCAAGGAAACTGTGGGCTAGCAAGTGGCAGAAGTGAACTTGAACCCAGGTCTTGTAAGACTGGTGCTTTCCTCACCCTGCTACCCCAGATTCCTGTCCGGCACATTTTCCCCTAGTTGGCCTCCTTAGTCCAGTTGCTTTAGGGTACAGCAGCTAACCCTTGTAGGGCAGGCTGGTGGGTGGCCCAACGGCCCTGGGCCATGGATGGCACATCTCTAGAGTTCTGGGCAGTAAAAAGACAGGAAAAAGAGAACAGCCTCTCTCTTTAGAACTGCTATAAATGTGAAATATTATCATCATCCCCTAAGGAAGGGGGTGGGGGTGGGGGACAAGACTTGGTATTTATTTTTAGAGAGAGTCTCCTTCCTCAGAAAGAACACACAGACCTTCCATGGGGGCAGTGAGAGTACCTCAGGAAGGCTAGACTGTTGCCTGTCACCTTTCCTGCCCACTGGGGACAGGAACATCCGAGGGGTCAGGCCCAAGGCACCTTGGGGGCTGAGCTGGAGGGACACACATTGAAAACATCCAGGGGAAGCTGATGATTTCCACTAGCGCTTCTCCCCTTTTGTGAGTGAGTAACATTGCAGCTGTTTCCTGTTTTTGGAGGGGCCAGAGGGCAGTGTTGGGAGGAGGAGAGTGGGGACAGGGCTGTGGGGCCTTGGTGTGATAAAGGAGGAAGAGGAGGATTCAGATACTGGGTCACTTTCTTCCTGTGACCTTCAAGAATAGACACCAAGTTTCCTCTCAGCCTCTAAAGCTTGGGCCTCTTACTCCTCAGCTTCTCATCTGTAAAGGGGGGGGGCAGTAATTTCTGTTGTGTTCTGCCTCATTGGGTTGTTGTGAAGATCTGATGAGCATATGTAAAGGGCTTTGCAAACTTTAAAACATTACAGAAATGTCCATTATTAATTATTATTATTATTATTATTATTATTATTATTATTATTATTAGTGTATAACAGTAATTGGGGCAGCTACATGACCCAGGGGGTAGAATGCTGGGCTTGGAGGAAGACTCATCTCTCTGAGTTCAAATCTGGCTTCACTTACTGACTGTATGACCTGGGCAAGTCATATCATACTGTAAAATGAGTAGGAGAAAGAAATGGAAAATTATTCCAGTATCATTTCCAAGAAAACTCCATTTGGGGTCATGAAGAGTTGATTATGACTGAAAAATGATGGAACCACAACCTTGAAGAACAAGGATCCTGCCTCATTTAAACTCATTAATAATAATAGCATAGGGAATGGAGATGACTGAGTGATTTCATTGGTAAGGAGGATTCCCAGGTGAGGAAACTCCCTTTACCAGTGCAGCTTAGGATCACCTTCTCCCAAGTTTCCATCTGAGAGAGGTTTCTTTTGTTGTTGTTCCTAGAGTTCTGGCAATAACAGTGATGACGTTGATGATGATGATGGTGGTTGTGGTGGTGGTGATGGTGGCAGTGATGGCAGTTGCTGCTGCTGCTAACCTTTCAGAGATGATCCAAATTAAATGAAAACAGGAGGAAGTGGGTACCCACTCTCCCTGGAGTCATCCCTAGGATGCTCTCGGTGAGCTGGTCGAATAAAAGCTAATGCCCCCAGTATGAGTATCTATCTACTTGTGCTCTCGTCCACAGAACAAGAAAGAGGAAAGAATACTATCAGTCTAGTTAATTGTGCTCATCTGTAACCTGCTGAAAAAAGAATCAAATGATTAAAAGTAACTAAGAATCATTATAATAATAGCTCATTCTTCTATAACATTTGAAGATTTGCAAAGCTTTCTGCTTCATTTCATTTGAGCTTCACAAAATCCTTGTGAGTGGTGCTCTGATTATCCCTGTTTTTCAGATGAAGAAACTGAGACTCAAGTCTTGGGATCATAGTACAAGACTTAAAAGGGATCTCAAATGCCATCTTGTTCAGACCATTCATTTTACAGATGAGGGGACTGAGACTTAGAAAGGTCATAGGATCCTAGGACTAGATTGGAAGGGATCCCAAAAGATGAGGAAAGTAAAGTTCAGGAGAAGGTCACTTGATCCAAGTCACCCAGGGAGGAAGGGTCAGAGATATCATCCAAAACCTTTCCTGACTCCCAGTCTAGGGATCTATCCGTCACTCTGCAGATAGTAGGTGCTCTGGTTTTCTGGTGGGGAAGAATGAGAGCTGAACAGGTGTGAGCCAGGCAGAGGGGAGGGGGCTTGCCGAGGAGCTTCCTGCCATTGTCTCCGAGATAGGAAGTGGAGGCCCTTGATAGAAGACAGGCAGCCTCTGGGAGGAATGGAGCCTCTGACATCTGTATACTTCAGAAAGAAACAGTTTCAACTGACATAGCCTTCCTGTGCAAGTGTTACGGTGGTCTCACATTTCCTGGCCTCCCTGGCCCTCCTGCCTTCTGTCCCTTGATCGTATCAAGAAGACTTCATTTGCTGTCCCTGATCTCTGGGCCAGTGAGAGCCTGGCTGCAATCATGGTTAGGGCCAACCCCTCTTGTTTCTCTCTTCACCTGTCCTCTCCTCTCCTCTCTTCCTTTCCCCTTTTTCTTCCCGCTTCTCTCTCCTCTCTTCTCTCCTCTTCGCTTTTCTTCACTCTCTCCTCCTTTGCCCTTTTTCCATTCCTACTCTCTTTGTCTTCTTGCCTTCCCTTCCTTCCCTCTCCTCTCTTTCCTCTCTAATTCCAGATTAAGAATTTGGCCTGATCTACTCCCTTGTGGTTTGTGCCTGTGATAGATAGTGATTCTCACCAGCTGTGGTTTATTAGAGCCACTTCCAAGCTAGGGAGAGGGTGAGGAAGGAATTGTGAAGGCCAGGACAGGCCAGGTTTGACCAGGTGTTGGGGTAGAAGGGGGACTACCATGTATCAATTCTTTGATCTAAGCAAAACACTTTCCTTCTCTGCACTTTAGTTTCTTCCTCTATAAAATGAGGACAGCTGAACTATGTAAAATGTACCTTCTAGGTTTAAGAGTCCCAAGATGAATCTTCCCAGGACCCATAATGTGCAATGGGGGATTTCCTGAAACAAGAATACAAGGAAGTCAAATTCCTGTTTTCTGTTTCCTAACTGTCCCTTCTTCCTTTAGTTCCTAGGACAGGGTGGTACATAATTACAATACCAGGGACTGGATGAATTGAGGGGAACCAGCCCTCCTTGAGCTCTTGCCCCTTCTTCCATCCCACAACCCAAAGACTCACTCACCCTCTGAAGACATGGGCTGATGGCTCTCATGTTTTTCCCCCGCTGGAACCCTGGACTCCTCCCTCTCCTGGAGGACCACTTTCTGTCTGTGCAACCATTTCAGTTCTCAACTTCAGTTTTCTCATCTGTTCAATGAAGAGGTTGGACTCTGTAGTCCTCTAGCTCTCAATGGATGGCCTGGTGTCCTATAGTTCTTATTCACTCGTTTATTTTAAGAGGTAGATCCTTTTGGAAAGTAGCTGCAGAGAAGCCAGCCCTTCTCTGGTTTCTGGATGATCAGGTTTTCTTTTGGGCTTTCTTTCAGGCCTCCACCATTTTATAGATGAGTAAACTGAGACCCACTGAGGATAAGTGACCTGAGAAGCCATATATCTCTGTATAGATTGAGCAAGGATTTCAGGGGCCATCTAGGCCACCTCTGGAGAGGCTTGTCCAAGATTAAACAGAGATAGGATTGAAACCCAGGTGCTTTAACCTCAAATCCAGTATACTTTCCACTGACCTGCTGATTCTATTCTCCAGTCTCCTATAGAAAAATGGTAGATTTAGAGCTGGAAGGCACCATAATCTTATAGATGAATAAACTGAGACTTGCCCAGGATTATATATAACTAGACTGAGGTAGAATTTGAACCCAGGTCTTGTATCACAGTCTTGTACCTCCCTCTCAGAGGTGCTTTGGTGCCACACATTTCAGGACTTTTCTTCCTTTTTTAGGCTCTAGGGCTCCCCCAAATCCCCCGCAATGGCTGGTTAAATTAATTGTACCATAGTGTGTGGCCCATCCAACTCAGTGTGAAGCTGCTTGTTTAAGGAAGACTTTGAGTTTGTTTGCATTCTGGGGCAGAAGCTTCTACTTCATCTGTGGTCCATCATCTGCCCTGCAAACAAGCACTGGCATCTTTAGATCTGCTTGCAGCTGGCTGTTGTCAACTTTCCCTGGGCATGTACAAGGGCCTGGCCCCCCAGAGGGAGTGCCCAGAGACAGGGCAAGAGTGCAAACCATCCGTACTCTGTCATCTTGAGTACTTTTGGAGGACAAAGTGAAAGCAAGACCTTCGGCAGGGTTGGGCTGGGCTGTGTGGTCATCTGATGATGGGGCAGCTTTTACAGCAGTTATCAGGGGCCTTCGAGGTTGGCAATTTCCTGCTGTCTATTGTCTTAAGGGGTTCTTGCTTCACAAGCTTTCTGCCCCCCTGCCTGCCTTCACCTACCCCCTCAACCCAAATGTTTTTCTATGGTGGGGCTTTTCACCCCATTGGGGACTCCTATTCTCTGGTTCTTCCAGACTTTCCTGGGGATGTGCAGTTGCTAAAGTAGTTTGTAATTCAGAACCTTTGGTCATATTTCTTGGTGAGAACCTCTATGGGAATAATCTCTGTATTCCCCCCCACCCCCTCTCTCTCTTCCCTCTTCCTCCTCCTCCTCCCTCTTTTTCTCCCTCTCCCTCTCCTTCCCGTGTCTTTCTCCTTCCTTTTTTCTCTTCCCCCCTTTCTCCATACCTCTTTCCTCTCTCCATTCTCCCTTTTTCTCTTCCTTTTCTCTCTAACATCAAGTCTCTGCCACCTTGTTCCTGTTGAGTTGCCTCCATTTTCAGTCCCCAGTGACTCTGAGGCCAAAGCTAGGACAGTGTAGATATATCCATTATATGCACACGTATCTGGAGACATATTTCATCTTTGTACCCCCAGCACCAGAACAGTATCTGACATGTCAGCAGATGTTTGTAAATCTTGGTGGAATTGATTTGATTTGGGGGACCAGTTTTGGTCTGCCTGCCCTCCTTACCCAGCAACAGTGACCTAGGTGTTGGGAGGGGGAGCAGGGGAATGACAGTCTATGGCATCTTCCCTGCTCTCCCTCCCACATCCCAAGAACCTGTGAGCCTTGAGACAGTTGCTTTTATTCTTGAATCTCTTGATTGGGAAGCCTCCTCCTGAGTGTGATTCAGTGTGGGGGGAGAGGGGGGTAGGGGTGGCAGCAGCAGCAGCAGCAGCAGCAGCAGGAGCATCTGTGTCTACCAGCCCCCAAGGTGGTCTTAAGGTTGGTGATTTAAGCTGCAGGTTCCCCTACCTCAGAATCTGCTCCCCCCCCCCCCAGCTTGGGGTCTTTGGATCCCTGAGTGATAGTGTTGGGCAGCAGACTCACAGAAGGCAGGAGTCCAGGTGTGAAGCAGATGGAGGACTACCCACTGCAGCTGGGAAGGCAAACTCCAGAAGTGATGGAGAGGAGTGGGGAGGGAATTTGGGAAGTTGAAGCTGCTTGACTGTGTCTCTGAGCTAGACTTTGTCCTAAGGTCTGTGTTCTGGACCTGGGGTCCCATCCATCTGTGCAAACCAGCCTAGCCAGGTTCTTGTTTTTCTCTCTGATCTACAGCATGAAAGTCCTCAAACCCAGGGTTTTGCAAACAGTGGTTTTTGCCTTTTGAAACATAGAGGATAAGCTCTGATGTCTGCAAGTAGCATTGGTTTTTGGTAGAAAGTTTTGAGAGAAAGTCTGTGGTATCTAGGGACTAGGAGGATCAGAAAATGCTGTGGGAAAGGGATTGATGGATGAGGCGCATTCGAATATTCCCCAACTTGGGTAAGATTTCATCCTTGGAATTTCTTCTGTTCTGTCCAGGAGATGGGAGAGAAAATGTGGGCTGGTAAATTGTTTCTTTTATTTACAAGAATGTTGTGATCTTGGTTTGCCTTTTTTTTTCTTTTAAAAAAATTGATGACTTGTATGTGTTTTTATCACCTTCATTTCTAAATATACGAATATATCTTTCCCCTCCCCAATTTGCCATTCTATGTGACAAAGATTGAAAAAAGAAAGGGAAAGGGATGGGGGAAACAGTTCAAAGAAATAAGGTAAGGCATATTAGCTGTGTCTTGTAATATTTGCCTAACCATGTTAGGTTTCTTTGCAGAAAAGGTGTTGATTTATATAGGGAGAACTCCAGGAAGTCCCTTGTATTAGTGAATTCACAGATCTGATCCCTATTGATAATTTATAAATTTAATTAGAGCCAAAAGGGACCTTTTCTAGTCTATTCTTTTTTTTTTTTTTAAACATTTGAGGACACCGAGGCCCATGGCAATTAAATGATTTCCCAAGCTCATACAGCCAGTGAGTGGCAGCGTCAGAACTGGATCCCAAATCTTTTGACTCCAAGAGCTTCTGTTTTTACTGCTGCCCGTAATAAACGCTTATGGAGACTGTTCAACTAAAGAACTAGTGTCAATTTGTTGTTGTTCAGTCAGGTCCAACTCTTTGTGATCACAGTTTGCGGTTTCTTTTTTTTTTTTTTTTTTTTTAGATTTTTCAAGGCAATGGGGTTAAGTGACTTGCCCAAGGCCACACGGCTAGGTCATTATTAAGTGTCTGAGACCAGATTTGAACCCAGGTACTCCTGACTCCAAGGCCGGTGCTTTATCCACTGCGCCACCTAGCCGCCCCCAGTTTGGGTTTTCTTAGCAAAGTTCCTGGAGTAGTTTGCTATTTTCTTCTCCACTTCATTTTATAGATGAGGAAACTGAGGCAAATCCACTGAAGTGACTTGCCCAGGGTCAAACAGTAAATGTCTGAGGCCACATTTGAACTTCCTGACTCCAAGTGCAGTGTTCTATTGATTGACTTTGCCAAGCTGTCCTAGTGGTGTCTAGTAGAGCCACTGCATCGTATGTAAGATTTCCTCGAGGTACCTTCTCTCTGTTATTTATATCCTGTGTTAGAATGTGTGTATATGTACGTGTAGATATACATGTGTTTGTATATCTGTATATATGCCTATGTTTGAGTGAATGTCAGAATGCAGGCTCTTTGAGGGCCGGGACTGTCTTTAGCCTTTGTGTATTTCCCAGTTAGCACAGTTTCAGCATTTAATAAATGTTTATGGATTGATTGATATTGACTTAGGAAACTAGACTTTATGTGTGTTATCTTGTATTTTTTTTGTTAAATGTTTCCCAATTCCATTTTTTTTTTTTTAGGTTTTTGCAAGGCAAATGGGGTTAAGTGGCTTGCCCAAGGCCACACAGCTGGGTAATTATTAAGTGTCTGAGACTGGATTTGAACCCAGGTACTCCTGACTCCAGGGCCAGTGCTTTATCCACTGCGACACCTAGCTGCACCTACCAATTCCACTTTAATCTGGTTTGGTTTTGGTTACACTCTGGAATGACTGTATGTTTGCCCCCCCCCCCCCCCCCCCGATCTGGTAAACTATTTTACAGATAAGAAAACAGAGACTCAAAGAAGAGAAATGAGGAGTCTTGGGGATAGTAAATGGAGGTAGAATTTAAACTCCCATCTTCTTAGAGGTGACTTCACTAGAGAAAGGTCTCTTTTTGATCTCTTCAGTGGAGTCTCAATCGTTTCCTCTCCCCTCCCCCTTCCAAAGAAAATCCCCACCAACAAAGGAAAATGCAACTGAGCCCAGTTTGAACCTATGGATTGTGAAATGTTCTCCCAGCTACCCCTTGTAATAAAGGAGCTGTTGGGAATGATGACTAGGAAATTACCCTCATTGATTATGGGTGTCTCCAGAAAATAGCTCCTACGCCCATTTCCTCTAAGGCCCATTCTGATAATTACACCGATGGATGTATCTGAGATATGGTTAAGTAACAAGCACTCAGCTGGAGAGACTAATCCCGGTTTGATGGAGTGAGGCACAATGTATTGATCCCTAGCGTGTTATGCGACCTTCTCTCTGGGTGAGTAAGTTGTTGGCCAAGGATGTTTTCTGCCCAGCAAGAGAGGGAGGGCAGGTGGGCAGGGCAGGGCAGAGCTCCTTTACTGGAGACTCAGAATATTTCTAGAATGGTGCATTGGTTAACTACTGGTCCCTCTTCCCAGCAGCCCTGGGTGGGTGGGTGTGTGTGGGACTCTCAGGTTTGGAAGTCCAGGGAGAAGAGCCATGTGCCCCCTCCCCTCCTCCTTTTCTCCTCTGAGCATCCTTTGGTTATTGCTCCCATTCTGAGCTCTGGGTGTGAATATCAACTCATGAAGACGAGTGGAGGCAGAGGCTTGATCTGACTCCAGATCTCAACTCAACTCCTGTTCTGGCTGAGGGCTCTCATCCCTCAGTTTTCTCTAAAACTAGAAAGTTGGACTGGCTGATCTCTCTGAGGTGCTGTTATTTCTTTTTTTCCCCTCACTCCTTCCTCTCTCTCTTTCCCTCTTCCTCTCTCCTCTCTTCTTCCCCATCTTCCCCTTTTTCTTACTCCATTCACTCTTCTTTCTTCTTCCCTCTCTTCCCCCTCCTCTGCTCTCTTCTTCCCCATCTCCCCCTTTTTTCTTACTCCATTCACTCTTCTTTCTTCTTCCCTCTCTTCCTTCCTCCTCTCCTCTCTCTTCTTCCCTCTCTTCCTCCTTTCTCTCCTCTCTTCTTCCCCATCTTCCTCTTTCTTTTCTTTCCTTCACTCTCTTCTTCCCTCTCTTCTTTCCTTCTCTTCCCCATCTTCTCTTTTCTCTTCCTCCTTTCAGTCTTCTCTCTTCTTTGCCTGTTTTCCCCTTTCTTTTCCTCCCTTCTTCTCTCTTCCTTCCTTTTCTCCTCTATTTCCCTTTCCCCCTTCCCCTATTCCTCCCCTCACATCACTTCTCCTAGCACCTGCTCAGCCTGACATGAGTCCATAGTTGTGCCTCAGCTCATAACCACTCAGGCCAAGGTTCTCTGAGTTCAAATTCCACCCGTCATTTATTAGTTTTCTGATCTTGAACAAATCACTCTCTGACCCTCATGCTCCTCATCTATAAAAGGAGAGTTGGGTTCATTGACCCCTAAGGTCTCTTTCAGCTCTTGATCTGTGATCTCATCTCTGCTCCCCCCCTTCACAATTGATTGGCCATCAACATGGGCCAGTGGGGATTCAGCCAAAGCCTTCTTTCCTAGTTGGATCCACTCCAGAGAAAGAAGATATCATGATAGCATGGTGTGGGGGGAAGAACACTGGCTTGGGGTTCAAATCCTGATCCTTCCTCATCTTCCTGACTTTGGACAGATCCCTTATTTTTCTGGACCTCAACTTTCTCTCATCTGTAAAATGAAGGGGGTTAGAGCTGATAACCTCAGAAGTCCTTTCCATTTCTAGATCCAGGATCTTATTATTATTTCCCCAGTCTTCTTATCACATTATCCCAGCATGGTCTATGATGCATCATCCCCTCTGACCTTCCTGGTGGCAAGGTGGCAGGACATTCATGGGAAGAACAGGAAACTGAGTTACTATTTGGGCTGCTGAAAATAGCTCTTTGGGAGAAGAGCACAGTTGAGGTGTAAGATTTGCAGCTGGGGAGGGAGGCCTTCCATACACCCTACACTTGACTAGGTGACCTCCTTTTTTCCTTACATGTGACTCCTAAATTGGCATCACTCATGTCGATGTGGGCCCCAGAGCCCTCTGCCAAAGAGATATGGACTGCCCGGTCAGCCACTTGGCTCCTGGATTTACATCCCCATGTCAAACAGTTGGGTTGCTGTTACCTTTGGTCTTAGCTGCCTGACAGCTGTGTTGAAAGATTTTCAGCTGGTCCCCCAGCCAGCTTCAGAGGGCCCTCCCAGTTGGGGAGGAAGGATTATGATGTTCCCATCTGGAGGGCATCTGGAGGGCTGCGGGCCTCCTCCCTGGTCCAGCTGTTCTGCCTTAACCACCCCCAGACTGCCTCCTGGATAGGCTTTAGGTAAGTTAGGTAGGGGAACAGTTCCCCTTCTTCTTCCCAGAAATGGGCTTATTCTTGGTCTGAGCGTCCTCCTAACATCTTCTGGCTATAAATAGAGAAATCTATTGAGAAGCCCTTGTTGAAGGAGAGGTGGGCAGGGTTGGAATGCATCTTTCCTTGTTCTAGTGACTGGGTGCTTTTCTATAAATAAGTCTGATAAAATTGTGCCCAACCCATGTGGTGTGGCAGAGCTGAACCCTCTCTCTCTCTCTCTCTCTCTCTCTCTCTCACACACACACACACACACACACACACACACACACCCCAATTTTCCTAAACCAACTGTATGTGCCCACAAGCTTCCCACCTTCCCCTATCACTCACTGGTGAAGGATGGGCACCTACCTGTCACCCTCAACCAGGGAAAGTCAAGGCTCTTGTTATCCTTTGGAGAGAAAGGAAAACTTTTTTTTTTTTTTTAAGCAGTGATTTGGCCTTTAATGGGGAAAAAGAAAAAAGGGGAAAAGATGCTGGAAGAATTTATCCCATAGAGCTGGTCATAGCTTGTGAAATTCAAGTATTATTATCCCCTTCTGAAGAACTGGAATCTTCTCGGAGAGAAGTGATAGGGCAGAGGAGGACTGACTTTGCCCTCTCTCCTTGTTAGATCAGCTCCTGACATTTTAAGGCCCTTTTCTCAAGGAACAGTTCAGTGCTGAACCAAAGTAGAAATGGACATGGCACCTCCCGTAGCCGGGCTTTTGTTTCATGGGTGCGTCACCACTCAGGCCTCGAGAATTTCTGGGGGGGGGGGGGATTTTCAGTATTCCAACTAGGAAACAGGAGAAGACATTGAGACACACTTCCCTTGCTTTGTGTCCTGTCCAGGGATGGGTTTCAGGCCATGCTCTGGAGCAGAAATGCAGACTTGTTTATATTCTTTTTAACCATCCATCTCTCCCCAGCCCTAGGCAATCTCAGCTGTATGACCCTTGTTTAGGATAGAGGTATACCAAGAAAACTGCCAATCAAGTTGGCTTTCTTTTTTCTATCTCTCTGGCTCTCTTCCTTCCCCTCCTCCTTTGTCCCTCTTCTCTCTTCTCTGTCTTTCCCCCTCTCTTCTGTCCTCCTTCCTCCAACTACCTCCTTCTCTTTGTCTCTCTTCCTCTTTCTCTTCCTACTCCCTCTGTTCTCCTCCCTTCTCCCTCCCTGCACATCACCTTACTCTCTATGTCTCTGCTTTTTTCTCTCTCCATCTCTCTCCCTTTCCCTCCCTTGCCCTCTCCTCTCCTCTCTCTCTCTCTCTCTCTCTCTCTCTCTCTCTCTCCCATCCCCTTCTCCCCCTCCCTCCACACTACCTCCTCTATTTCTGTCTCTGTCTCTCTCTTTTCCTTCCCCCTCCCCTCTTTCCTCCCTCTACTACTTCCTCTGTTTCTCTGCTTTTTCTCCCTCTCCCTCTCTCTTCCTCTCTCTGTCTCTCTCTCCCTCCCTCCTTCTCTTCTCTCCCTCTCTCTCCCCCTCTTTCACCCTCTTTCTCTCCCTCTCTCTCCTTCCCCTCCACACTATCTCCAGTGAATCTGTGTTCTCTTTTTCTTCCTTCCTCCTCTTTCTTTCTCCTCTCTCTCTTCCCTTCCCCTCTCCCCTTCCCTCCTCACTATCTTCTTCTCCCTGTCTCTCTGCACTTTCCTTCTCTCTCCCCCTTTCTCTTCCTCTCCCCTCTTCTCCTCTTTCCCTCTGTATCATTTTCCCCTTTCCCTTCCTTTTTTCTTTCTTGTTTGAATTCTCCATCTCTTCTTTTCCATCTCCTTCTTTCCCCTGCTTTTCCTTCCCTTCCTCTCTGTCTTTCTCCTCTTCTCTGCCTCCTCCCTATCTCCCAATATCTGAGGCCAGTGGGGGTGATGGAGGGAAACAAGACCAGCTCTGAGAAGCTCTCCTCTCTGGGAAAAGATGCAGCAAGCGAGAATCCTGTGAACTCAATATGAATAAAATATTGCCAGTGTGCCACTGCTGGTCACGAAACAGGGCTTGGGAGGGCCCGGCCCCTTCTGCCAGCCCCTTAGGGGAAGACTGAGAGGGAGGGGGCTGGCACTCGGGTGGCTTCCTGCAAATGAAAGTGACACAATTTCCTATCAAATAAATAACTAATGCCCTCTCCAGTGTGCAACTCGCCGGTGTGGGTGCTTCTGCTCTCCAGCCCAGCCTCTCCCCTTGGGCCTCTGGCTTGGTTGGGCCAACTCTCACAGCATTTCTTAAACATTGACTCCATTGGAGTCTCTCCCTTAAGAAAAACTGACTCTTTGCCAACCCTCAGAGAAGTAGATGCTAGGAGTGTTGATTCTGGGGAGAATGATTGGTGGAGATCTGGGATCTCCCGGAGGAGGTTCCACCGGAGACTTGTTTAACCTCTCCTTTACTTTGGCACTGTACAAAGGACAGGGCATTGTCACTGGAGATCAAAGCTAAGAGCTTGGAAGGGTGCCCACCTCAGAGGGCATCTGCTCTGGCAAAGGAAACAAGGTGACTAACCCAAGGACACACGAGTAGTAAGCAAGATCTTGCTTAGCCTCGGCCTTCTGATTCCTGAGCTAGTGTTTTTCCACTGTAGTTTCCAAAATCAGTGCCAACTGCTCGTCTTCTTGTGTATGGGGGTGTGGAGGTTTATAAATTGTTTGTTTTGTTTTTTAAAAATACATCCTAAGAGTCCAAAACCAAGAAGGCCCCTAGTTTCCTGGTCTGGGCAAGTTTGCTGCATTTCTCAAAGTTGGAAATGTCTCCTGTTCCCCTAGATGTGAGAGCTCCTTTGTTGTGGCTTTCCCCCCACCTCCCCCAAAGCAAACCTGGTGAAGGACTGAGACTTGGGTCTGTGCATCCTTTGCACTTAAGCTTGGGTGCCAGGCATTTTAGCAAGGCTGATATCAGTAGGAAGGGGCATCTCCTCTGCCCCCAGTGCAGCCCTCTTGGCACCAGACTGAGCTGCTGTCCTTTTCACTCACTCCCTGTTCAGACCCAAATGTCTTGGCTTACTGCTTAAGGCAGGCTGAAACCTGCTGAGCCATTCATCTACCTGCAAGGAATCCTGGAGCCCTAAAATGTTAGAAGTCAAAGGAATCCCAGAGGTCATCTATTCTACACTAACCCTTTCATTTTACAAAGGGGGAAGCTGAGATCCAGAGAGAGAAGGTTACAGAGGTATAAGGGCCAGAGCTAGGGCTTGGAGCCTTGTTTCTTTCCACTGCCCTATGCTTCCCCTCTCTTCTTATCCCTTTAGCCACTGAGAACATTTTTGGAGAGGCGAATGGTTAGGGGGAAAATTTGGGGCCCAAAAAGAATATCAGTCAGAAAAAAAATTTAAAAAAAGAGTATCAGTCAGTCCTTAGATCTAGGGGACACTTTTTTTTAATTTTCCAAGAGAAGAGAGCAAAGGCTGTGGTGCCCAAGTTTGGAAATGGAACTTTTTGACCTTGATCTCATTAGCACCAATCTCTAATCCCTGAGAAAATTGAATCTGAAAGTTGAAGCTTGTGTTTCTGCCTTGCTGGCTCTCTCTTCTTCCCTTCCCCTCTTTCTCCCTCTCAATCAATCTCTCTCTCTCTCTCTCTCTCTCTCTCTCTCTCTCTCTCTCTCTCTCTCTCTCTCACCACTTCTCTCTTCCTCTTCCTCCCTCTGTTCTTCCTCTTCTCCTCTGTTCCCCTCTTCTCCCCCCTTTTTCTCCTCTTCTGTCTTCTCCTCCTCTCTCTCCTTTCCTACTTGTTTAAATCCCAAGCACTTTTTTCTAACCAGGGTGATCAGAAAAAAAAAATCTCAAAAGTTGTTTGTTTTTTTAAACAGAAACATTTTTACACGTGAACCTCAGAGTTGTTTAATGTGTGAATAATGGTGTAATATATTTAGGACTCAACTTAGAGTTAAGGTGTGAGCTACAGTGGGGTGGCAGGAGGACCCATAAGAGTGAAATCACAAATCCTGAAAGTCCTCAGTTACCTTGTCTGACACGCATTAGTAAATCTAAGCTAGAGAAGGAGAGAAAACAGTTGCCTTAAATCTTACCCAGGGGAAAATGTGAATTGTTTCTTTTGGTCAAGCACCATGAGTCATGAGGATGAGATGTTTGGTGGTTTGGTTGCCTTTTTCTGGGTCTCATCTGGATTTTTGTGCCCTCCCATTTGTTGGGAGAGCCTTAGAGAATGCCAGAGAAGGAAGGACCCTTAAAAAATAGAATATTAGGGGTAGCTAGGTGGCGCAGTAGATAGACCACTGGCCCTGGAGTCAGGAGTACCTGAGTTCAAATCCAATCTCAGACATTTAATCATTACCGAGCTGTGTGGCCTTAGGCAAGCCACTTAACTCCATTTGCCTTGCGAAACCCCCCCCCCCCAAAAAATGAATCCTTTGTCAGAAACACTAGTTATAAAAATTGTTTCCCAATTTACTATATTTCTTTTGATCTTGGTTAGTGGGGTTGTTTTTTTTTCTTTTTGCAAAAGCTTTTTTTTTTTTAATTTTAATGTAATCAAAATTGTCTAGTTTGTTTTTATTGATGTTTTCTAACTCTTCCTTGGTCATAAACTGCTTTCCTTTCCATAAATCTGACAGGTAAACTATTCCTTGATCTCCTAGTTTGCTTATAATATTTTTTATGTCTAAATCCTATATCCATTTGGATCTTATCTTGGTATAGGGTGTGAGGTGTTGTTCTAATCCAACACCTGGTAGATTCTTAATGAACACCTGTTAAACTGATGACTCTAAATCCCTGGGGGAAAATGTTTGAGCTAAACAGCACAATGGTTGGGTCTCCCTTACTTTTAAAAGTTTTAGTGATTTTCTGAAGTACATTGTGCTACTTTTCTACATGTGAATAAGGTTACCATTTCAGAGAGAAAAAGACAGCTTTAGATCTTTGATCTGTCTGGGATCAAATAACAGGGATGTTGGGAATCCCTTTGGTGTTTGTGTCCTACCCTGCCTCTTCTTTGGTGGGGATGGAAGGAATGGAGAGGGAAGGTCCCATTGACACTCACAGGAGCCCAGGATCTGGTCCTGGAAGAGAGCCTCAGGGGCCTCTCACTTTAAAAAGAAAAAATAAGATTGGGAGAGGGATTTGTCTAGAGTCCTAGAGGATATGTCAGAACCTAGGATTGGAACTTAGGTTTGCTCAGAAGAGTCTTATCCATTAATGGAAGTAATCCTAGGCGAGAAGTGAGAACCACTTTTCAAGGTGCATAAATGTTTATTAATATTTAAAATATTAATATAGATAAGCTATAAAATACAATTTCCCATTAAAAACTGCATTAGATTAAGTGCTGCTTGAGATCTGAAGAAGCTCGGGGACACAGTGGATAGAATGCTAGGCCTGGAGTCAGGAAGACCTGAGTTCAAATCTCTACTTAGATATCTAGAGCTGTGAGATTCCCTGGGCATTACTTAACCTATATCTGCCTTAGTTTCCTCATTTGTAAAAAAGGAATTATAACAGCACCAACTTCTCAGGGTTGTCATGAGTATCAAATAAGATAATATTTGTAAAGCTCTTAGCATAGTATCTGGCATACAGTCGGCACTTAATAAATGATTATCCTCTTGTTTCTTTGAGGGGGAAATAGTGGGGGAAGGTCAGGGTTTATTTTTTAACTTAAGCTTTGTGCATATTATTCTAGCTCTGGGCTTTAATTCTCTCATAGTTAAAATAAGAACATTGGACCGGGGACCTCTAATGGCCTTTCCAACTCTAAAAAAATTTTGCTTCTGTAAGGAGAGCTTCTTGGAGGAGGTAGCATTTCATGTTTACTAACTTGGTGACGCTGGACAAGTTACTTAACCTCTGCCTCAGTTTCTTGAAATGCACAATGGAGGATACAAATAACACCAATCTCCTAGGGTTATTGTGAGGATAAAATGAGGTATTTGTTAAGTGCTTTGCAAACTTTAAAGTGCCACATAAATGCTCATTATTATTTATAATCATTATTGGAACTGGTCTTTAAAAATAAGGAGGAATTCAATCAATGAAAAAGGCTAATGAGGGCATTCCTAGAATGGCCTCCCTCTTGATTTTTTTTTTTAAGATTTTTCAAGGCAGTGGGATTAAGTGGCTTGCCCAAGGCCACACAGCTAGGTAATTATTAAGTGTCTGAGACGGCATTTGAACCCAGGCACTCCTGACTCCCAAGGCTGGTGCTCTATTCACTGCGCCACCTAGCTGCCCCTTCCCCTTGATTTTCAGTTCTCTGCCACACAAGAAGAGCTACTATAGTATGGGCCTTTCCCTCTTTTTTTTCTGATCTCTTTGGAATATAGACCTAGTGGTGATATTTTGGGGTGAAAGGGCATGCAGTTTTATAGCCCTTTGGGTAAAGTTCCAAATTGTTCTCAAAAATCGTTGAATCAGTTTACAACTCTACCAGCCGTGCATTAGTAGACCTGTTTTCCTACATCCCCCTCTAGCATTTGTCATTTTCCTTTTCTGTTATATTAGCCAATCTGATGGGTGTGAGGTAGTAACTGGGAGTTGTTTTAATTTGCATTTTACTAATTATTAGTGATTTAGAGTTTTAGAGCTCTAGATAAGTTTGATTTCTTCTGAAAACTGCCTGTTCAGCTCCATTGACCATTTAACAATAAAAGATTGCTGATTGAGGTCAGCTCCTTTGACCATTTAACAATAAAAGATTGCTGATTGAGGTCTCCAACTGTTTCCCTTTAAGTCTTGTCTTAATTTTATGACTCACCTGGCCCTGAAACTTGCTATGTGATCTTGCACTAGTCCCTTTCCTTCCTAGAACTTCAAGGGACCACACCTCATGTACTCACATAACTCATAGTGTGTTTCTGAGGAAAGCGCTTTGTAAAATTCCAGGAAATGTGTTGTATAACCTAGGTTTGAGAACTGAGAGAAACCTGAGAGACTAACTAGTCCAAAACCAGTTTTTGGCACAAATGAGAAAACTGAGGACTGAAAGACAAAATCACCTGCCCATTGATAAACAGCTGTTAGGTGGTGGGGCAGGATCCAAATCCAAGTCTTCTCAGTCTCCCCTCCTGCCTCTCTTTTGTCTCTCCTTTCCATCACTAGTTATTTTAATCCTAGTTAAGATTGTGATGTTTAGTTTTTAATAAAGGTTGCTATTCTGGTAAAAGCTCCATTTACTCTCTCCCCACCTGCCTTAATTAACAAGCCCTGTGGGAAGTCTGCTCATTCCTCCTGTAAAGCTAAGGTTTGGCCAACTGACCTGGGGCCAGGGTATCCTAATGACAGACAAAAACTTTTGCAAAGCAGTAAGGAAATTTGAGTCCTGGGCTGGTCAAGTGAACCCACCCCTCTGAAATCGGGATCAACAGCTCACCTAAAATATGGCTTTACATGTGTTTTTTTTTTTTTTTTTGCTTTATTTTTCTGGAGGAATCTATGCTTTCCTTCATAACATAACCATTATGGCATGTTTTACATGATTACACATTTATAATCTAAATTAAATTACTTGCCTTCTCAATGTTGGGGGGGAGGGCACAAGGATGGGAGAGAATTTGGAACTCAAAATTATCCCTACAGATAACTAAGGGAAAAATAACATAAATAAATTTTTTAAAAAATATGATTTTAGTGTATTCCCTAGATGTCTACCTTGTGTTGGACACCTGGGAGGACAGAAACCAAGATAGAAGAAAGTTCATAGGAGCTTTTCTTTGGCTGGTGACTTCTGCATCCATCTGCATTGTGGAGAGTTTGTAAAATTACATTCAGGAAGCATTTTTTAAGCATCCAATCTATGCTATGTTGGTTACAATGATTTCAATCTAGGGATTGAAAGGAACAGGGACAAGTCCTGAGATTTTATCCTCCTGACCGAAAAAGAAACAAATCAACAGGCCCTGTCCACAGAGAGTTTATATCTTACTAGGGACATGCAACCCTCATGGAGATAAGGAAATCTAAGATAATTGGGGGGGAGAATAGAGGCAATATGTGCAAGCCCACAGTTTGGAAAGACTTTCTGAAGGAGGTGACCCCTGAGCTGTCCTATCCAAGACGGGGAGATATCATCCAGTCTTTGGCCCTAGGGAAGCCACCTCCCCCCTTCCCAATCTCATCTACCAGGATGACTGAGATGAGTTCACATGATTGTTGCAAAAAAAAAAAAAATTAACTGCAGTAGCTTGGCAGCCAAAAAAAAGGCTAATCAATATTACATTTCGGTCATTTATATCTGTATTGATAGAGCAAAGCAAGTTTATATCACTTTAAATCCCTCTTGTGTCTCAGTTCATTAACTCTTATTTAAGTTTATGGTATTAAAAGTACTAAGTAGATTCATCTTTGAAATATTTAAAGTTGGGGGGGCAGGTCTGACAGTTATATGAGACTCAGTTCAACAGAGCACATAGAAGGGTGGCCTTGCAGTTAGGAAGATTGGGACTCTGGCCCGCCTCTTATTTTAGCATTGGGTGTGCTGGAATCATCTGAACTTGGGGAGTCAGTTGTTGAATTTGCAATATGGACTGTTACACCTTAGAAACTGACAAATTCTGCTAATTAGAGCTTGATTTATTATTTAACTAGACTTAAAGTGATGGAAAAAATGTTAATGCATATTAACCTCAAAAGTGGGTAGTGTTTACACCCCCACTCCCCAGCTGGTAGTTAAAAATGTACCAACCTACAATGACCCTGGTTATCTTCAGTGCCACTGGTCAGTTAATTAATTTGAGTCATATTTTCCCCTATCTTGTACTAGTATAACTGTTTCTTTAAACCAATTTATTTTCATCATTTATTCTCATTAAATTCATTTTATTTAATCCAGCCCCATTTTAGATGACCAGGATCTTTTTGAATCCTGTTTTCACGAAGTGTTACCTATTAAGCCCTCCCAGCTTCATGCCATCTGTCACTTTGATGTGCAAGCCTCCTTGTCTTTGTCTAAGTCATTGACAAAAGTCTATGGGGGAATGGTGCTTGGTAGCGTGTAAGCGTCACCCTATATCATTCATTGATACATCTCCAGAGAGACTGGCTGGGTACATAGCACTAATGGATACTTAGGATAGTAAAATTTGAAGTTGGAAGGAGACTTGGATGTCATGCATTCCAATTCCTTTCTTTTACAGATGAGGAAATTGAGGCCCAGGGAAATTTTTAAAGTTATTTACACTTTTTGTTTTTACATCACACTCTCTTTTAGGTTTAGGCTCCCAAGAATTTCGGTCTTCCTTTGTAATAAAGAATAGTAGGTTAGCAAAAACAGCTGATCCTTTGTATCTATGTCTGACTATAGGAATGAATGAAATGGAAAAAAAAACATTTATTAAGTGCCTGCTGTAGGCCAGGTACTATAGGAAATTGGAATACAAACAGAGAAGTGATAGCTCCTTCCCTCAAGGAACTCATGGTGAATTCAAGACCTGTAAGGGAAGGGTGGCCAAGGAAGGGGACTTTGGTCTGGGGAACTTGATGATAAGTGAATAGAGTCACTGTTAGTGGTGACTTAGAATTAATGATAATTTTGAAAGTCCCCAGAGCAAGAGGTGCAGTTTGTTGTTCACTTGTAACTGACTGTGACCCCATTTGAGTTTTTTTTGGGCAAAGATACTGGCGTGGTTTGCCATTTCCTTCTCCAACTTATTTTACAGAGAGGGAAACTGAGGCAGAGTTAAATGACTTGCCCAGGATCACATAGCTAGTAGGTCTCTGAGCTAGGATTTGAACTTGGGTACTCTGTCCGTTGTGCCCCCAACAAAGACATCAGAGCAAGAAGTAGAGTTTGGGGCTTGGGAGAAATACAGCAGGCTGAATTTCCATTGTGGATCCTTCATTCTCAAAGAAAACCATGACACATAAATTGTTTTTGAGTGAGGGGCTATTGTGCTACGTCACCAGCCTCACTTTCTTTTCCAGAGCCATCTGGGTCCAGTGGCCAGATATGGATCAGGATGACTGGGGATGACTCTGGATGTAAGGCAGTCAGTGTTAAGTGTCTTGCCCAAGGTCACACAGCTAGTAAGTGGCAAGTGGGTTTGAACTCCTGTCCTCCAGAGTCCAAGGCCAGTACTCTATTCTCTGCACCACCTAGCTGCTCTTCCATGGTGGATAAGTAGGAAACCTTGTCCAGTCTGTGATTAGAAGGAGTTGAGGGAGCTACACTCACCCAGCGTAGAGTCCCAAAATGAGTAAATTGACTCTTTCAGCCATCATGGTCCATGGGTGGGAAGACAGTCCATGACACATTTTATATTTCATTGCACTGGAGATTGTTAGTATGTGATTTGTCCAGTGTTGGTCAGTGGCCCCCAAACCAGGGTTCCCCTTGACCATCATCCACTCCTCTATCATTAAGTGGCTTGCCCAAGGCCACACAGCTAGGTAATTATTAAGTGTCTGAGGCCAGATTTGAACTTAGGTACTCTTGACTCCAGGGCCTGGTGCTCTATCCACTGCACCACCTAGCCGCCCCTCCTCTGCCATTTTAAAGAGCAGAGTCACATGCAAACTCCAGTCCTGACTTTGCACAAGAGCCCACGCCTTGTCCTGCTTCAAGTTTGTTTTCCAGAGATGGATGTGATATGAGCATAGACAGTAACACAGACTCAACCCTTCCCTCCACATACACCCCCACCCCCAGAGCTATGTGGGGGAGGAATAACTAACCAAAGACAGCCTTCAAGCCCACTGTGAAAAAAAAAGTGCGAGATTTATGTTCTTAATAACTTCATGCTCTGGTCACAGTTGTCTTAGTGGTGAAAAAGAAGGCCTCTTTTGCATTTTTTCCCTCTTAGCCTGGAGGGAGTCATTTCTTTGTGAGCCTGGGAGGGCTGCCATGTTTCACCTGCCCCATCCATCTAGCCGCTTGCAAATTGCATATCCAACAAGGTTGCTCACGCTATAGCAAATTGGTTGGCTGTCTGCTGCAATCTACTTCTTAATGGAGTGATTTGGACTTCAATCAAGCTCAGAAATGAAGTGTCTTGGGAGGGGGTGAGAATGGGGGGGGGGAGGCTGGAGGCTACTAGCTTTCTACCTGAGGACTGGAGTTATATCTGGCAGGAGGTGCCTGTAATAGTAGTAATAACAATAACACAGATATGCTATATGGACTGAATAGCTTTTAAAATATAGAGATATTAAGAGAGGAGATGAGAATCCCACGGTAACAGGAGGAGGTTGCAAGTCCTCCCCATCATCCCGTCTGCTGCTGCCCAAGTTGTTCCGAGGGTGCTCTCAGTGAGCTTGCAGAAGATGAACTTGCATGTTAACATTTTCATTTGATTCCCATGTTAGGTCCTGAGATGTCACTGTTGTTGCTGAGTGGTTAAATTGTGTCTGACCTGTGGGATTTCTTGGCAAAGACACTGGAGTGGTTTGCCATGTGCTTCTCCAGCTCATTTTATATCTGAGGAAACTGAGGCAAACAGGATGAAGTGATGCTTGGGGTCACACAACTAGTTGAACATGACTGAATAACAACAAATTTCCTGACTATCTTTCCCCTATTCTGCCTAGCTGCTGAAAACAGAAAAGAGCCATGACAAGAATAGAGACTTGTTCACAGAACTGTTCTCCAAACTCCACTGAGAAAGAGGAGCTTGGCTGAGAGGAAACTACGTTTTGGCCATCTTTATATATATAATCGAGTTCCTGTTGCTTGTCTCAAGAGTAGGAAGGAGGGAGAGAATTTGTAACTCAGAATTCTTTAAAATGAATGGTAAAAAATGTTTTCTATGTGTTTGGAAAATATTGAATGAAATAGATAAAATATAGTAAAAACCAATAAACAAAAGTTTAATGAAAAAGATGAGATGATGATGATGATGATGACAAAGACAAAATCAACAACTAACATTTCTACAGAGATTGCTTTTCCATTTGCAGAGTCCATACTGTGCATACCTGTGCACAGCTCACACCCATCCTATATTGTGCTTTCCTAGGTTTAAAGCTATAAAACAAAGGCATTGGAATAGATGATACTGAGTCTGTTCTCTCCCCAAAGTTGGGGATTATATCTCATTTGAATAATCAAATGTCTAGAGTGATAGAATTTTAGATTTAGAGCTGGAAAGGAACTCATGACATCTGGTTCCACTCCTTTTACAGATGAGGAAACTGGGGTCTAGAGAGGGGAAACCTTGCTCGTGGTCAGGTTGTAAGCAGCAAAGCAAGGTTTGCAAGCCATGTTGGATCTGCCTTGCACGGTGGACCCCAGTTGCCACTAGCTCCATTCAATATTCAGCTTAAAAGCTGCCTTTTACCTGGACCACTCCTGTCACTCCCCCTGGGATCCAGCCAAGCCAACTTCCTTCCTAGTCTATTTACCCTTCCCTTCCTGGTCTGTCTGTTTGCCTTGAAGCTGGCTGCTTCCCATGCCAGCAAGGTTGTCTTTCCTCTCCTCTACCATGAATCCCTCATTTTTGCAAAGCCATCTTTGATGGTAGAACTTTCATTTTCCTGGCTCATGAGGGTTTCCTCCCCCAAATTACCCCAAACAGATCAGTTTTGGCAGGAGGTAGCCCAGATCTGAGTTCCAGTTCAGCCTCAGATACTTACAAGCTGTGTGGCTTTAAACAAGTTACTTATCCCCAGTGTCTCACTTTTCTCATCTATAAAATGGGAATAATAATGGCATCTACCTCCTGGGCTTGCTGTGAGAATCAAATGAAATATTTCTTTAATTGCTGTAGGAGGGGCAGCTTGGGGACCCTGGAAGACTCAGACATGGTGTGATTCTGGGCAAGTCACTTAACTCCAATTTACCTCCAAAAAAGGGTTATACAAATGGTTGTTACTATTTTGTGTAAATGTGTATATATACATGTTGTGTGAACATGTAATCGCCCCCTATGGAATGTAAATTCCTTGAGGGAAGAGTTGTCTTTTATGGCTGTGCAGACTTAGAATCTGTGCATGATGAAGCTTATAGATGAGCTAATTCACCCCCTTACTTGCTAATGCTTTAGTTTATTATGTAATAATAATCATGATGATGATGATGATTGTCCTGTTTACATGTGGCATCTCCTTCCCTTGAGCTCTGTCCCCCCTCCCCAGAAGGTAAGCTCCCCAAGAGCAGACACTAGTCAGTGTTGGCCTTTGCCCCCGCCCCAACCCTGGGCCTTGTATCAATAGACATTTCATTCCTTTTGGAATGCTTGGATTTGACCATAATAGGCTTGGCGCATCTGTTGTGGAGTCTCATACCTGTTTAGATTGGATTAATCAAAGTGGAAGTTGCTAGCACTGGAGAAGGAGCCCGAAGCCTGGGACTGGAGGCCTCATTTTGCCCCTCACTGACTGCATGACCTTCGATGACTCACTCTTGGTCTTTGGGCTTTGGCTTCTCTTCTATAATAACAGGCCCTTACGTTTGGTCTCTCCCGCTCAGGTCCCTTTCAGCTCTGAAATTCTGAGTCATCTTGATAGATGGAGGAAAACCCATTATCTTTACTGTGCTTCTGACTTTCAGTTATAAAGCAGTAAAAAATTGTCTGTTTTTAGCCAACTTCGGGTCTGAGAGGTCAGAACTGAAACTGGGGCGGGGGGGGGGGGTGTTTTTGCAGTGCCAAGGAGTTTAATGATAATCATAACATATTAATAGCTAACATTTTTTCTTTTGTGCTCGCCAGTGATCTATTATAAATATCTCATTTAATCTTTGAAACTTTGGGAGGCAGGAACTATTATTAATCTCACATTAAGGATGAGGAAACTGAGACAAACTGAGGTTAAGTGATCTGCCCAGGGTCACACACTTTAGTAACAGCCTGAGGCTAGATTTGAACTGTCTTTCTGATTTCTCTCTCCATTGTATCTTACAATAATATCATAAGAAATATCTCACCCAGCTAGTCTCTGCATAAAGAATCTGTAGACACTGGTTGGGCCTTGATGAAATTAATGTTTGATTAATTACTCTGGAAAGAAAGACTTTCCTTTCCCCTACTCACTTTGCCAAACAAAACCCTTTCCTGTGTCCTCTGACATGAGATGGGGACCAATAAGGCTTGTGTTTCTCAATTCTTTCCTCTATCCTATGAGTCACTATATTAGAGGGATGTGTCCTGAGTGATGTGAACTCTTTCTCCCTTACCCTTAATTCTGCCTCAATTCGTAGGGTCAGGATAGAGCTCAGACAGAATGTGAGATCAGAGGAAAGCTTATGAACATTGACTTTCAGAACATAAAATGTGAGTGATGGGAGGGAAGACCTTAGAACATAATGTCACAACTGGAAGGTAGCTTAGAACAGAGAGTGTCAGAGCTAAAGGGCAGATTTTAGAATGTCAGGGCTAGGAGGGACCTTATAAAGAATATCAGAACATGGAGGGGGCCTTAGAACATAAATTGTTAAAATATAACATAGTGCCATAGAAGATAGAGCCCACCAACCCTGGAGTCAGGATCAGTTCAAATTTAGCCTTAGATACTTACTAGCTATGCGCCCCTGGACAAGTCACCTACCATTGATTGTCTGTAAAACAGAACAAACACACCAGAGGACCATTAAGTATGTTGAAGACCATTGATAGTCCAACTTTCTCATTTTTCAGAGGAGAGAACTGAGGCCTAGAGGGGAAGGGGACTTGTTCAAAGTTATGCAAAATTTTTTTAAAAATTGAAAACCTAGAGATCCCCTAACTCCATATGAGTTCTCCTTTTGGTGTTCTAGAGTATTCCGGAATTTCATTCTAATCCCTTCTTTCACAGAGGAAGAAAGTAGATCCTGGGAAGGAGTTTCCTGACTGAGGTCTTAAAGGAGTGAGTTACTAAGATTCTGAGGGACACCCAGACCTCATCTTCTAGCTGTTCTCTTGGGGATTTCTGAGACCTTTTCCCATGTCAGTTATTCATCTTATGACTAACTCCCAGCACATACAAGTGGGATTGAGCCAAGTTTTCCTTTGTGTTCCTGTGGGTAAAGGTTACAGAATCCCTGAAGTA
Source organism: Macrotis lagotis (assembly GCF_037893015.1). Taxonomy (NCBI): domain Eukaryota; kingdom Metazoa; phylum Chordata; class Mammalia; order Peramelemorphia; family Peramelidae; genus Macrotis; species Macrotis lagotis. Next base: position 668,553,534 of record NC_133666.1, read on the forward strand.
CCCGGGGAGGCTCCTCTATGGTTTTCTTGTTCCCAGTATCTGACCAAGAATCCTCAGCACAACCCATCTGATCTGTGGCCACCAAGCCTTCTATAGAAAACCTGTGAAGAGGATGGAGCTCCCCCTCCCAGGAAGCTTATTCTTCTCTAGGTCAGCCTCAGGTGGTCCAGCCCTGGAATCAGGAAGATCTGAATTCAGATGTGGCCTAGGATACTTTCCTAAGTGTGTGACCCCAGCTGGGCAAATCACTTCACCTTGTTGACCTCAGTTTTCTTAAGTGTAAAATGACCTGAAGAAAGATCCAGTATCTTTGTTAAAAAACCCACCCCACACAATGGAGACACAGAGCTTCAGATACCACTGACCAGCATATTGCCCCTGGATCTGCCCTCCAGGACCAAATAGAACAAGACTTATCCTTGGCTTTGTGTTTGCCTAAAAGGGCACAATCACAGAGGTTGATTGATATTTGCTTTCCTTCTTTTTTTAATTTATTTTTGAATTTTACAACCCCACCCCCCACCATCTTGCTTCCCTTCCCCTACCCCCCACAGAAGGCAGTCTCTTAGTCTTTTTTTTCCCCTAGTTTTCACAAAGCAGTGGGGTTAAGTGGCTTACCCAAGGCAACACAGCTAGGTAATTATTAAGTGTCTGAGGTCGGATTTGAACTCAGGTACTCCTGACTCCAGGGTTGGTGCTTTATCCACTGCGCCACCTAGCCAGCCCTAATCTCTTAGTCTTTACATTGTTGTCATGGTATACATTGATTTAAATTGAATGTGTTGAGAGAGAAATCATACTTTCTGGAAGAAGACCATGATGTCAGGGAAGGCAGACTATAGAGTAGGGCATCATTAATCAATTTTGTCTCACAGAATCTGGGGTAGTATCTGGTGAAGCCTCTGGACCCCTTCTCAGAATTATGAATTTTGAAACATTAAAAAAATTTATACTGGATTCAAAAGGAAACCTTTTATCGAAATTATTTATTATTTTATTAAAGTTAAAAAAATTATTTCTTAAAGGGTTCACAGACTCCAGATTAAGAACTCCTTAGACAGAGACCATCATTTCCTTGGCAGCCAGCCCAAGAGTGCATTTCCCTTTTCTCCTCCCCACCCCCCCCAGCTGTTTATTCCTTTGTTTGAATCTCAGGCTTCCTTTCTTCCCTGGGGGGGGTGGTTGGGGGGCAGAGAGACTCTGAGAGCATGTATGGTCCAAAGGGGAAGGAAGGGCAGAGAAGCCAAGGCTTTGTTCAGGTGGAATAAGGGTGCATGGACACCTCTCCGGGGCTCTGAGGCCTCCAAGGACCTCCCCCAAAATCCTTCTTTAGGTTGGGATTTCTGATCATCTCTTCTGTAGTGAAGTGGTGGGGCTGGGCACCCGGTTTCTGCCTGCCTCCTCCATCTCTGAGCATCCACCAGCTGCTTTCCTGGAACAGGAGTATTGGGTACCAGCAAAGCTGCCTCTGGCCTTTCAGATGAGGTAATATCTGTTAAGGGGTCAGCAGAGTGTCTACTACTTAAGAACAGCTTGTTCTTCTCCTTTCCTTTTCCTTTTCAGTAAACGTTTATCGATTACCTAACTCTGTACAAACCTACCCAGGAATTGGAAGGAAAAATCACCCAAGAACAATAGAGAATGAATGAATGAATGAATGAATAGACATTTATTAAGTGCTTGCTCTATACATTGTTATAGATAGACTGGGGATCCAAAAACAGAAGTGAGATATAGGCTTTGTCTTCAAGGAAGACTTTGTGATAGTGACAAGGAATGTGTCCAGGATCAATATATTGGGTAGTAATGGCTGAGAATGGCAGTGTTGCTCTGGGAAGCCACAAGAAAGGAGAGTGGAGGAGCCATAGGCCAGTCTATGGGGTGCACTGGACTTTTTTCCTGTTTCTCCTTCCTAGACTCTTCCTCCTAATGACTCCCCCAGCCCTCACCAAATTCCCTGACCTTTAGTCAGTATGGATTTTATCCTGATCTGGAGGTGGGGTGGGGATGGATAGTTTTCCCAGATAATGGATACACTTCTTTTTATCTTGTCTTTAGATCCTTGTCCTCTTCCCCTTCCCCCTAGGAAAGACAACCAGGTGGTTTGGGGAATCTGGGGTCAAGAAGACCTGAGTTCAGCCCAGCTTCAGATACTTCTTAGCTGAACTCAGCAAGACACTTAATCCTGGTCTGCCTTAGTTTTCCCAACTGTAAAATGGGAATCATTAATAGCCCCTACCTCCCTGGAGTGTTGTGAAGATCAAATAAGATAACATTTTAATAAATATTTGTATCCTAACTCCCTTCCATTCTCCCTTTTCCCTTCCTCCCTTTTTCCCTTCTTTCCTCCCTTCTTCTCTCCCTCCTCCCTTCTCTCTTTCCTTCCTCTCTCCCTCCTCCCTTCTTCCCTTCTTCCCTTCTCTCCTTCCTCCCTTATTTCCTTCTTTCCTCCTTTCCTTTCTCCCTTCCTCCCTTCTTTCCTCTCTCCCTTCTCCCTTTCTTCTCTCCCTTCCCTCTTCCTCCCTTCTTTCCTTCCTTCCTTTTTCTCTCCTCCCTTTCCTTCTTTCCTCCCTTCCTTTCTTCACTTCTCTCCCTCCCTCCCTCCCTCCCTCCCTCCTTCCTTCCTTCCTTCCTTCCCCTCTCCCTCTTCCTTTCTTCTCTTCTTTCCTTGACTGGTTTTGGTTCCTTGACTTGATTGATTTGACCTCCCACAATGGAATATAAATTCATAGAAGGCAGGGACAATTTTACTTTTCTGTCCCCCCAATGCTAACACAGTAGCTGATTTGGGTGAGCTGCTTATTAAATAAAGGAATTGAATGGTGGATTTGGGCTGGCTGTATAATATATTCCTTAGTGGAGCCATGCTCAGGGTTCATCTGTGGGATTTGGCAGCTGATCAGATGTGGGAAAGGGAAGGAGAGAAAGTCAGAAGTTCAGGCTGGTTATGGGGAGAGAGCATTCCTAGAGAGCTTAGGTGCTCCTTCAACACCCTCTGGGTATCCAGGGAGAGAGTGGAGAATGTCTTTCAATAGATAGACAACCACAACACTTAGATCATCATTTTCCCTCTTTTGGCCTGTTTCTTCATATGTAAAACAAGTGGATTGGACTTGTTGAAATTTGAAGTCTGAGAGTTCCTAAATAGAGAGACCTGGATAGGGGATAGGCAGCTATGGATAGGTTGGTCTGAATAATAGGAGGAAATACAGACCAGGGCCAATGGGGTTGTAATGAGGATCAAATAAGACAATATTTATAATATGCTTAGCATGGTGCCTGGAAGCTTCCCACTTTCCCCCATTACTCTATATTTATTTTGCATTTATTTATATATGTATATCTTGTGTCTCCTGATAGAATGTAAATTATTTATGGCAGAGATCATTTTAATGGTATCTTTGTATCCTGGTTATACAGAACACTGTTATATAGAACAGTGCCCAGCCAGTAGGTTATTAATATCCCATCTATAAACTGATTAGCATTCTCACCTCCGTCTTTATCAAAGACATTGATTAAAAAAAAAAGACCAAGCCACACAAGATGGTATGGGATGGTGGCTAGGGAAGTTGACTTGGTGTTTGAAAGGTTTAGGTTCAGGTCCCTCATCAAACCCTTCCTAGCCATGTGACTTATTGCCCTGCCTCTGGACCTTATTTCCTCATTGCCTCCAAAATGAAGGAGTTGGACTTACTGACTTCTGGGTTCCTCTTTAGATCTAAATCCTATGTCCTGGGTATGAGTATTGCTCATGGTTCTTACAGACTCTGGGATCTTAGGCAAGTTCCCTTAGGGAGTCTCTGGTCCTCAGCCTCATCCCCTGTAACAGGGCTTGCTCTAAAGCAGGGAAGCTAAGCACAGGTAACAGTGGGGATCACACATCTCTGTGTAAAGATCCCAGCCTCGACTTGGTTCTCCAAAGGAATGTTATCCAGATTTTATTATATTTTTATTAATTTTGTTAAGTATTTTAATCTGATTTAGGTCACATTTGGGAGTGTTTTGGGCTGCATGTGACCCACAGGCTGAATGTTGGCTATCTCTAGTCTGCTTGAACTAAAAGAATGTGATTCTAAGAGTTGCTCAGCCATCCTTTCAGGAGCTCCTTAAATCTTTTCCCCAAAATGCATTCTCAATTCCATCACCCGGGTGAATATATTTTTCTTGTGATATCTTGCTGTTAAGTGGAGGGAAGACCTTTTTCTCTATCAACCCTCTGATCTCATGTGTGGTCACCATACTGATCAGGGTTCTGAAGATTTTTAGTGATGATTTCCTTGATGTTATTATGGTCAGGGATTTTCCCAGGAATGTTTCTTACCAAAAGGATGGGGATGACTCTGTCTACTGGTTAAAAGTTTCACTTCTCTGCAACTTCCTTCATTGGGACTCTGAAGGACTATACATGTCCATCTGTGTGTGTGTGTGTGTGTGTGTGTGTGTGTGTGTGTGTGTGTTGGGGGTGGGGATGGGGTAGAAAGAAAGAAAGGGGAAGGGGATGACAGCAGGGAAAATAGAACCAGCTCATGATTAAACCAGGCTGAGATGCCCTTTTTTTCTGGAATAGGAAGAGAAATCATAGATTGTAAAACTGAAACATACAGCTAGTACAGCTCCCCCCTTTTTTTTTATAATAGAGGAGGAAACTGAGGCTCAGAGATTTTATTTCATCAAGAATTTATTAATCACTTACTCTGAGCCAGGTGCTATACTATCACCCAAGGAAAGGCGATATCAGTCTACTTTGGTTTTATGTCCAGGCTCCAATCCTGTTTTTAAGTTCATCAAATAAAATATTTCAGATTACAAAGGAAACCAATTATATTGAAATAGCGGGTTTTTAAATTTTTTTCCAGTTGCATGTAAAAATAATTTTTAACATTCATTTTAAAAAAATTTGAGTTTTACTTCTTTCCTTCCTTCCCTTACCTCCCCCACCTCATTGAAAAGGCAAGTGATTTGATCTAGATTATACATGTGTAATCATGGGAAACATTTCCATATTATACCAAAAATATGAAGGAAAAAAATTTTTTGTTGTTTTTGTTTTCCTAGGACAAGTATCACATTTATCCTTAGTTTTTCCCCTGAGTTTTTTTTTTTTTTTTTTTTTAGGTTTTTGCAAGGCAAATGGGGTTAAGTGGCTTGCCCAAGGCCATACAGCTAGGTAGTTATTAAGTGTCTGAGGCCAGATTTGAACCCGGGTACTCCTGACTCCAGGGTCAGTGCTCTATCCATTGCGCCACCTAGCTGCTCTAATTTCTTTGTACTATAGTACAATACTATAGTACAACACAACTATAGTACAATACAACTTAGAAGTTGTATTGCTGGGTCAAAGGGTAAGCACAATTTGATAATTCTTAGTGCATAGTTCCAAATTGTTCTCCAGAAAGTTGGATCAATTTACAACTCCATGGGGCGGCTAGGTGGTGCAGTGGATAGAGCACTGGCCCTGGAGTCAGGAGTATCCGGGTTCAAATCTGGCCTCAGACATTTAATAATTACCTAGCCGTGGGGCCTTGGACAAGCCATTTACCCATTTGCCTTGCAAAAAAAAAACCTAAAAAAAATTTACAACTCCAACTGTGCATCAATGTCCCAATTTTCCTGCATCTCCAACATTTGTTATTTTCCTTTTCTGTCATATTAACCAATCTGATAGATGTAGGGTGGTACCTCAGAGTTGTACCAAGATAACATTCACTCAAATACCATAGATTTTTCTTACTTGTGAAGTGAGCTAGGTGGATAGAATATATAGCATCTGGAGATAGGAAGAATTGAGTTCAGATCCAGCCTCGGATATTTATTAGCTGCATGACCCTGGGCAAGTCTTGTTCTAGGCTTCAGTTTTCTCACTTGTAAAGTCAAGGAAGTACTTGTAAATTTGGTAACAGCCTCTTTGAACTAAATCTATGATCTTGCCAATTGAGAAATAGCCTGTTAACTCAACTTTTACCAACAGACCAGGCTCCCTTCTCCACAAGAGCTTCATTTATTTATTTGTTCATTCACTCATTCATTCATTCATTCTTCCATTTATTTATATTTACTTTTCCTCTTTTAGTAGACCAAATTTAAGAAATTTAATTTCCATGAAGTATAAGCTCATGGAGATGAAGGCAGGTTTAATCCTTAATGATGTCAGACCCAAGATAAGTCATCTAGTGATATTTCACAGACACCTATGAATTGCAGAATTAGAAGGGAACCTGAAAAACTATCTACTTTCTCTTGTACTTGCCTTGAGAAGCTCCTTCACAGCCTTCATAACAAATAATTTTCTATCCTAGTTTTAGAGATCCCCAATGATAGGGAGCTGATTACCTCTCAAGGCGACTCAAGCCACTTTTGGACAGTTCTAAATCATCTGCAAGTTTCTACCAAAGATTTATTGGTTTGAATATCTTCCCTTGTCCTTTCATGCTTAGGAGTAATCAAATGAGTCCCTGGTCAAATAAATGGGCCCAAAACCAAAGGTAAAAATATCCTGTATTACTGCCTTTTTATTTCCTGCTTAAAGAAGATTTGAACTGTTCAGTTGGTCAGTTCATGGAGGAGGAAATGAATGATCTAGAGGTAGGAAGCTTCTTTGACTTGGAGGTTCTGAGGTGAGAATGATGAGCGTTAGATACAGTGTCTTGTGTATCTATTAGTCAAGTCCTCCTGCAGTCTAGAATTTCATTTATTCACAATTATTAGATAGACAGCAGTTAGGTGATGCAGTGGATAGAACACTCACCTTGGAGTCAGGTGGATGGGAGTTTGACTCCAACCTTAGGCACTTACCACTTAACTTGCTGTGTGACTTTGGGCAAGTCACTTAACCCTGATTGTCTCACATCCAGGGCCACCTCCAGTAGCCCTGATTCATATCTGGCCATTGGATCCAGTTGGCTCTGGAGGAGAAAGTGAGACTGGTAATTCAGCACAGCACTACCACCCCCCACTCAAATCCAGTTCATGTGCTTGTCATGGCATCACCTCCCTGATGTTGTGGTCTTCTTTGAAATGAAGGACAAACAGAAAAATTGTAAAACTCAAATAAAATCTTTAATAAAAAATGACAAAAAAGAGAAATGAAGGACAAACATTAGATAACTAGATGGTTGGAGGGATGGATGGATATGATTTGTAGAGTGCTTGCTATGTGCCATATACTTTGCTAACCTGTGGATATAAATATAAACTCGCAAGATAGTCTCTGTCCTCAAGGTGCTACCATTCTATTGGAGGAAAGGGACTGAAAGACTGGGACCAGAGAATTCAAAATGGAGCCAGAAGTGAAGAGAATTTAAATGACTTGGAAAGCTCATGAAGTGATGACTGGGTCAGGCACTTGTCACTGAAGCAGAGAAGGGGTGAAGACTTGGAAAAGACTCAAAGTCAAGAATGATGTACCTACGAGTAGATAACTTCTCTCTTCCCAGCCCTATACTTGGTAGTAGAGAAGGTGCCAAATAGAGGATCTTATCTTCTCAGGTGGCTTTAGTGCACAGAGTCCCAAGCCTTGAGTCAGGAAGATCTAGGTTCAAATCTGGATTCAGACACTAGCTATTTATTTTTGGCAAATCATGTAACCCTGTTTACTTGAGTTTCCTCATCTGTAAAAATGAATAGGAAAAGGAAGTGGCAAACCACTCTAGTATTTCTGTCAAGAAAACTTCACATGGGGTCATGAAGAGTTGGATAAAGACTGAACACATAAGAAAATAAGGTGCAATCCCTACCTTCAGTGACAGCTTAGTCCAGCAGGGAGAATTATAATAATAGACATGTTTGTATATAAGTATAAAGCTTGCACATTCACTAATGAATAGAATATAAATTTGGATATGATATTTGTGGACAAGATTGGTTTGGAAATATCCCCTTCTCAAAGATACTAGGGCACTGACCTGCAACCTGACCCAGCTGTGAGGTAGATGGTGGGACTTTAAGAGTTGGACTGTTTTTTTTACTTATTCATTTGTTTATGAAATGTTTTAAAAGGGAGCATTCCTGTTCAGAAGGGCTTAAGATTAATTGAGAAGTCACATGACTCTTAGAAGCCCAGCCCTGGTAAATTCATTTAAAAGACATTTTTCTTTTTTAATTTAATGGAGGAAATCATTAGCAGGGAAATTGGTAGAAACTGATTTCTACTGGTTTTCTGAGGGTTGTGGTGGGTAGGAGGTCGGAAGCCAAGGAGAAACCCAGTTCTAAATGCAGTTGTCTTAGAAATATGTCAGTACTGCCTTCCCAGAAACCTTAGTGGGATGGGCAGATGCCTCAGGCCAGAACTCAGCCACTCTCTGACCTACAACTATCTCCTAATAGACTCTGGACCTAAAGTGCCTATGCAGCTATTTGGACCAGTATCCCCATTTTTACAGATGAAGAACCTGAAGTACAGAGATTTTTCTAAAGTCCGCCAGGTTTGGGGCAGCTAGGTGGCACAGTGGATAAAGCACTGGCCCTGGAGTCAGGAGTACCTGGGTTCAAATCCAGTCTCAAACACTTAATAATTACCTAGCTGTGTGGCCTTGGGCAAGCCATTTAACCCCATTTGCCTTGCAAAAAAAAAAACCCTAAAAAAAAATAAATAAAGTCTGCCAGGTTTGTGAAACTCTCAGAGCTAGAGTTCACTTCATTGTATTAAGTGAATGTGGTATAGGCAGTGTGGTCTAGTAGGTAGAACCCACAGTGGAGTTCTGGGCATGATTTGGAGCCCTACCTCAGATCCTTACTAGCATGTTATTTCAAATCTCTGAGACTCAATTTTCTCATCTGTAAAAATGCAAATAGTAGCACCTATATTGCTGAATTGGGAGGTTCCTGTGAGCCATGAGCCAGGAAGACAATAAGAAAGCATTTTGCAAGCCTGGAATGTTGCCTTCTGTTTATTGTTCTTATTTTTTGAGATTGGGTCTCTCCCCTCTTGTAGACTGGAAGGACAGCAGCCATTGATGGATGATTGTTCCAATAATGATTGATACAGTATCTTTAACATGCTTCAGTTTTAGTGACCTGGGCCAGGTCTTCCTCAAGCAGCCTGGTGATCCCCTATATCCAGGGAGATTACCATATTGCTGCCATGAGTAGAGCATACAGTGTATTGATCACCTTGAGCCCTACTGGATCTCAGAACTTTTGAACTCAAGACATCCACCAAGTGAGAAGAGATATGTGCCAATATGCCCAACTGTCATCATCATCATCATCATCATCAATAATAATGATATTATATTAAGGATTCTGATATCCTAGAATGAACATGAGTTCAAAAAAACCCAATTTCAGTCTGCCCTTGATTCTCCCATGCTCAATCATCTTGACCTGGGTGAAGCCCTGGTGTCCTAGCCACAGGCATTGTTAGTCAGTGAAGCTCTTTCTGGTTTTGGGAATCTTATTCTCTTGCTATCATTCCCAGAGAAATTGGACTAGGACCCCTGGCCTGGGAAAAGTCCTACGTGCGCCTCTGACTTCATCTGGTTCCAAAAAACTGCAACTGAGTTCACCCTAAAAATAACCAAACATACAAACAGCTTTAACATGCTAATGTTTTTTCATATCTGCAGGCCAAAGAATTTAAAAGTACAGAGGGTTTGGTTTGTTTTTTTCCTGTGCTCTAAACTCCCTTGCAGGAAAGGGTGTTGGAGGCAGAAAGAGATCCCCTGGACTTTGAGGCCTCTTAGCAGAGAGCTGCTAGGCCAGGTCTTCCATAAGAGTGTTTTGTCTTCCCCATTAGGGAGTTTCTTGAGACTCAGCTCAAGCATTGCCATTGCATCCCACACATGAGAGGTAGTCTTCTCCAATCCCCTCAACTGCTCATATCTTCCATAAAAAAAATCTTGTATGTATTTGGTATATATTTCTGTAATCCCCTTTCATAAAGCCTTACCTGATGATCCATTGAGTCAAAAGCATTATGGGAGAAGGGAAGAGAACAAGTATTTTTTAATACCCATTATGTGCTAGCACCAGATTAGGCCCTTTGCAAATATCTCTAGCCCTGGAGTAGGAAGTTGATTGGTTGATTAATAACTACTGATTAAGTGGATAAATCTTAGGGATCTGTAGAAATCTGGTGAGGAACTATTTGTGGCTATAGCTGGAGGTCTTGGGTTCAGATTTTGTCTCTAACACTCATTGACTCTGGAACTTCAGTCATATCACTAGAACTCACTTCCTCCCCACTGAAAAATGAAGGATTTGCATTAGATGGCCTTCCAGCTCTAGATCTGGGATCTATTCTTCAATTCCTCCTATGCTGGGTGGATGGGGCAGCAGGGGTTTGAGGTGGGGGGAGAAAATGGTATCTGTTCTCTCTCAATAGAATGTGAATTCTTTAGAGAGCAGAGACTGCTTTACTTTTCTTTGCAGCCCCAGAACCTAGCATAGTGGTTGGCATGTATACAGCAGTTCCATAGTAAATACTTGCTGGCTGATTGGTTGGTTGATAACTACTGGTTAAGTGGATAAATCTTGGGACTCTGCAGAAACCTGGTGAGGGACTATCTGTGGCTATAACTGGAGAGAGAACATGGCCTAATGGATTCAGGAATCAGGAAGAGATGAATTTGAATCTCACTTTGGGCATTTACCCACTGTATGTTGACTGGCTGAGTCTCATATATGAACACATTCACCATCAGGGGAGATAACATGCTGAAAAATACTTTAGAAACCTTAGTCGCTGTGTTTTCCATTTTGAAGGGACCTCTGAGGGCAGCTAGCATAGGTCCTGCTGCCAAATGTTAACTATTATTATTCCCATGTTATTCCCATGTTTCTGGTGGTGCTGTTGGAATGGAAGGAAATGAGCTTCCTTCCTATGTCCGTCATTGGATATTATGGGGTCATCTGGAAAAAAAGAGCTCCTCATCCAGATGTGCTGTTTGGCTTTCCTTGCTGTTAACCTCGCTTTCTTCATCTTTAAAATGGATGGGCACTTTGTGAATCGGGGAATGTAGGGTTGCAGTTGTCTTTTGTAGAATAAAGTTGACTGTCTGATGAGGGAGGTGGTAATGCCAGGTGTGTGTGGGAAGGGGCACTACTGGAAGAATAGAAAACCCCATTGTTTGAAGAAGGAGGTGGAATTGCATCAGCTTATAGAACATTGGAGCAGAAGGACACTTAGAAACCATCTCTGCCAGCTGTCCCAATGGCCCCATTCACAAGAGCTTTGGAGAAGTGGAGACCAGCTTCCAGCCTTGCTTCTTCTCTCTTCACTGTCCCCTCTAAGGAATCCTCCTGGGCATTTTCCTTTGACTTACGGAGAGGCCGAGAGGCCACCTAAGGGAGAAGGAGGAGTGATGAGAAAGGGAAGAAATGAGTCATCGCTCCTGCTTGCCTCCAGTCCGGTCTGAAGGCCTTTGCAGTGCCTTGGGCTTTGGATTCCATCGTGACCATCCTGAACCCCCCCCCCACCCCCCGTTCATCACAGTCTGGAAAATGGAGAAGCAAAACCCCAGCTATAGAGGGAACAAGATGATGAGAGAACAGAGGGAGAGTGCTTCTGAGACTATGGAGCAGAAGCTGAGCTAGAATGAGTATGAGGACAGAACCCAAAGGGTTCTGGACTGGCTCTATGCCCTGACACCCCCCCACACACAGCTGTCTCCTTTACTTCCTGGGAATGTAGAGCAGAGGCATCAACCTAGGTGATCTGGAGAACTATGAGTCAGTGTTGTTCAGTAGCTTGAAAGAACTTCAGATTTTGAAAACTTGGGTTCAGATTCTTCCTTTAGAACTGGAAGGAACCTCAGAGATCATTGAATTCAAACCTCTTATTTTACATTTAAGGAAGCTGAGACCCTCAATAGAGTGAGCATCCCAGGAAGGGATGGGGGAACTGGTTTTCCTTTCTTCTGCCTAGTTTCATGAACTTTATAATTCATAGGATTATAGTTCTAGGGCTGGAAGAGACCTTTAAAGGCCATCTAGTTCATCTCTCACTTTACAGTTAAGGAAACTGCACACAGACTAAGCAGCAAAGTTAGAAAGTTAGGGTTGTACCCAAACATATTCAAATGCTCCCCTATTGACCAAGCCCCTCTTGGGCATCTTCTGGGATTATGTCCTAATTGGTTGGAACTTCACCTGGGTTGGAATAATCCTATAGGCCGTGCCAGACCTTAAAAACCAAGGTGGTCTCCTAAAACTGTGGTTCATTAGCAGTAGGCAGGCTCATCTTGGAAATCCTCTTTCAGATCCAGCCGGGTCATCTATGCCTGCTCAGACATTCTGCAGGTGACCTCAGGAGTTGCTGGGGGAAACAGTGATTCTAGAAGCAGGTGGGGTGGGGGTGGGGTGGGTAGCTTAGCTGTTATATTGGCCATATTGTTGCTGGGGACAGGCCTAAAGAACTGGCCCATAGAGTCCACATGATAGCAGAAATTTAATCAGGGTGCCCCTTTCTTGGAGAGACCCACTGATGAGGTTCAGTCCCTTTAGAGGGGAAAAGGCCAAGTTTGAGGCAGAGGGCAGCATAGCCAGCAGTGGAGAAAATGTGGGGTAAGTGGACAAAGTCTTGTTGACTGGGAGAGTGGGGGGATGGGGAAACCATGCACCTGCTGAGACCTTGAAGGGCTTTTGGGAATAGGAAAAGGGGGAACTGACTTTGCCTTGGGGATACTTTTGATGTCTGTCTCTATGTTCCTAGCTGAGTTCTTCCAGTGGGTTTCCCAGGTGGGATAGTTGCTTATAATTAAAAAGCACTCAATCCAATTTGGTCCACCCTGGAGACGGACAGCTTTAAAAGAAAATTCCCCAAGGAGGGGTTCATGGGAACTCCACTGGTCTCTGGAAAAGTCATTTTAAAAAACAAACAATGAACAGAAGGGTATCTGGCTGCTTAGGGCTAATATTGGAAAGAGTGAGATTCTAGAGCTCAAAACCCCCCACATGCAATTCTTACCCTGTGACCTTGGATAAGTCTCTTCACCTCCCTTAGACTTGGTTTCCTCAACTGTAAAATGAAGGAATTAAATTAGAAAACCTTTGAATTGAACTCTTCTTCCTTCCAACTCCCTGTGATCTCATGATCCCATTTCCTGTTGACATTGAGAGTTCCCATGGAAGGAGGTATTTCCTTTTGGGCAACCCATGGGCTCTCTTGGTTGCCATGTTTAACATGGTGTTAACCACCCAAAGGTTGGAAGTTAGAAGGTTTGTTCTGGGCAAGGATATACTGTTGAGTATGTGTGTGGTACCAGCTAAGGTTCTTCTCCTTGACTTGCCTCATTTTGCTCATCTGTAAAATGAGTGAGTTTCACTAAGATCCCTAGAGGGAATTGACTTCTGTGAGTTTGAGTTTAGTAGTTGAGACATGGAGAGCCTGAAGCCATTAGCCTGTTTTGCTTCTAAACTTTCGGCTGCTTAGGCCTTGAGTAGCCATCCTTGGTTGAAGTTGGCTTTTGGCCCAGGCTTTTGGTCTGAGCTTCCTTTTCCTGGGAAAGAGGTTCCTCCCCATCTTCCACCCTAACAAGTCTAGGAAATCAGCATCTTTGGAAATCTCCCAACTCTGACTTGGCCCAGGTCAGTCACTGAGATGGGAAACATATGGTAAAGGTCCTAGTTTTTTACCTACCCTACACCCCATTCTTCCAAAGATATATAGAAATGGCAGTTTCCAGTTTCCAGTTACTGTCCTATTTTACCAGCGAAGAAACTGAGACCCAGAGAAGGAAGGTAGCTTTCCCAAGATCATTTTGACTCCCAAGAGTCAAAATAAGAATCCATATCGCTCATACCCAAGTTCAGTTTTCATCATAAAATGCCATTCAACAAGCATTTATTAAGTGCCTGCTGTTTGCCAGACACTCTGTGGTAAAATAAACATTGGAGATGCAAAGACAAAAATGAAACATTCCCTGTCCTCAGGGTGATCACATGCTCCTGGGAGGAAATATTCTTATAGTTGAATATACCCCAAATAAATATTGTAAATATGAGATGACAGAGGAGACTCTAGCAATTGGTGGGATAAGAAAGGTCTCATCTATGATGTTCATCTTCTAGACACCTTAGAATTGTTTACTCAATCAACGATCATTGCCAATATTGGGCTAAACTGAGGAGACAAGACCACAAGGGAACACTCCCTCAGCCACAGAGACAGGAGCAACTTAGGAATGTCAGAGGAGGGAGGGGCCTTCCATGATCTCTGACCTGTCATGGGGACTGGGCAGGTTTGGTCATCATGCTCCATGTAGCCCAACAACCTAGGATCTGGCTCTTCTTGGTCTTCCCATTGGTCATTGGAGCAGAAAGAAGAGGCTGCCAATGAAAGCTCAGTCCGGAAAAGGTGAAGCTAGCACCTTGTGCTTTGCTTTTCCTTTATTTACCTGCCTAGTTGAGACCAACCTCCTCCTCCCCAGTCTGATCTAGTAGCAATACTGTTAATAATACCAATGACTCCCATTGTAATTAGCATTGTAAAATTGGTTCCCATCCTTTCTTCCTGTAGAGTCTATGGGACCTGAACAGCTGAGGAAGATCCCAAAATTTGATTTTGGATCTAGAGGTTAAAGTGGACCCTAGAGAGATTGAGGGAGGGGACAGAAGGGGAAGAAATCATCATTTCTGTAACAGTTTCTTTGTGTTTTGCCATAGTGAAAAAAAGCTTTTATTAAATTAGGTGAGACAGGCAGTGTAGACCCCACATTGAGGATCAGTTTATATGACTGTGACTGGTCTTGCATCGGGATCTTATTTGGCCTCCTTAGTGAGACAGTAGGCTCACAGGTGACCTCTTGCCCACCCACCCCCCTTCCCCACCAAGGTAGATGGGGAAGGGGAGTATTCCATGGAGTAGGAGGGTGGCTTTACCCCAGCAGCAGCCCCCGTGGGATGTGCTGATAGTTGTTAAATGGGACTGGGTGACTCTGGTTGTGGTTGGCATTGGGTCCCAGGACCTTTGGATTCCCTTTTGGGAGGAATCATTGATGGTGATCAGTACCCCATTCTGGGGATTGTAGGAAGGAAGAGGTCAAATGAGCCTCCTATTAAGCAGTTCCTTGCTCTTCACCTGAAGTTTCATCTGAACTGGATGGAAAGGAAGATTTGGGGGAGATTGGAGGAAAGAACTGGAGGGAAAGGGGAAATGAAAGAACTGAGGGGAAGGAAAGATCTGGGGGAAGGGATAAGGAAAAATTGGGGGAAAGGGAAGAACAAAAGAACTGGAGGCAAAGGAGAGAGGAAAGAACTGGAGGGAAAGGGGGAAGAAAAGATCTGAGGATCTTTCTTAGGACCTGATGCCTCTTAAATAGGGTTGGGAGAGAGTTTGGTATTCGAAACATATCCTATTCTGTTCTTACCTGATAATATTAAGATTCAGTGGTTTCTAATAATCTAATGAACTGTTAAGAAGTTTTATCCTTCTCTCTTCCCTCTCCCCCCCCCCCCAAGAACATTATCTCTGAATCCCATGTTCAAAATCCCATCTCAAACAGTTATTGCCTGTGTGACCTTGGACAATTTCCCCAACTTCCTCTAGGCTCAGTTTCCTTATCAGTGAAATGGTCTTTGTGGCCCCCTCCAGCTTGGGATCTAGGACCCTCTTCTCTTTTTCTGTACTCAGTGACTGTGCCACTGGCTTCCCACCTCGGGTGGCCATCTGCCTAGAAGGTTTTCGGGGAGGTGGCTGCCTGTAAAAATGTTGTATGGATTGGCTATTTTCTGTTGCTATTCCTCCAGCATATGGCTCTACCGCCCTCCTCAAGCTCACTGAACAGCTCCCTTTTCTCCATGGCAACTTAGCTCAGTGAAGGAAGAGAATCGATTCTCCCCCCTCCTTACCAGCCTCCCTCCTCCCTCCCTCCCCCACCGTGCCGGAACATGGCTCTCCTGTCCCAGTGACACATGCTTGGTGGTGGCCCTCCAGCCTCCCTCCGTGGACCGCCTGTGCGAGATGCCAGCGAGGCGCCTTCTTAAGGATGTCCGGCTGGGGATTGTGCCAGGAGCCCAGCCAGAGATGGGGGGGCAGGTGGAAGAGACCCAAGCCTGCCAGTACTTGGAGGTGCCTTTCTCTCTCCTTACCTTTTCTTCCTGAAAGGTAATTTGCTGGTCCTTTTGCAGTGTGGCCTGGCGTTGGGATGGGTTGGGTGGGCAGGGATGTGCCTCTCTCCCAAGCGGCTCCAGAAGAATAAGCAGCAGCATGACAAGGGGATGGCTAGCCCAGAAGAGTTGCTCAGGGATTTCAGGTTGGGGGTGGGGTGGGGAGGTTTTTATAAAACCTCCTAGGAAATTTGTCCAAACAGTCTTGTTTTTCAGGTACAAGTTCCTGCTTGCTCTCTTTCCTAGGAAGTAGCAACAGAGACTTAACTGGATTGTACTTAGACAGAGGGGGTGGAGGGGGGACAGATAATTTAGATACAGAAATGTATATATGTGGATGCCATATGTCTTTCGGCAAAGAAGGAATGAGAGGGATAGCTGAGCGCACAGCTTTATTATATGTCATTCCCTCCACTGTAGCCCCCCCAACCTCTCTCCCCAAGACTGGAAATGAAATGCATATTTTTTTTCTTTCACTCAAGATTTAAGAGAAGCTGGTATTAGGAGAACTGGTTTGTTGGCTGAGTTTCAGAAGGAGCGGTCTTCCCAGCCTGTCAATCTCTGAGAGCACCATCTGTTTGGGATGGGTTTCTTAGTGGAGTTTGATTTCTGACTGGGGCTGAGAATGCTTGCCCAGTGGGTCAATCCTTGGGCCTCCCCCCACCCTTCCTTTCCCCAAATCCTTTAGCATCCTCAGCTGGTCCACAGGGGGATTTCAGAGAGGAAAAGGAGGTTTTGAACAGTTGCTGTCTGATATGTGCCCACTCTTTGATGTCCATGTCAACTCCCCTTCTTCCCCTTCACCTCAACCCCACCATTTATTGTTTACTTGAGAATGGAAAATAAACCGCGCCTTTGTGGAACAGAAAAGATCCTGTGTGGATGGAAAGTGAGGCCGGGGAGTGAGCAGATTTAGCAGTTTTTTCTTAGAATCCGTGGTTTGAATGGTGTCTGAGCGTGTAAGCCCTTCTTCTTTGGTCTTTAAATAGAAATCATGCCCCGGAATAGAGCTCGTCTGTTGAATCATATGGAAGCTTCAAAGTTGGCTGCAGATGTTGACTTGACAGTGACTCCTGGGATGCCGGAGCTTCAGTATTTAGGGAATGGGAAGTCAAAGCTCATCTCTCCTATAGTGAGGATGGGAGGATTTGGAACAGGGAAAGACCTGAGAGACAGTCCCACAAAAGGGAGAGGACTCAACTGAGGTTAGCCTAGGAGTGAGGATGAGAATCCAGGCTCTCTTGACTTCAAATCCAGTTGGTTTCTGCATCAAGTTGAAGTCGACTGAATGAAGAGAAACCCTGGAGTCAGGAAACCCCGGGTTCAGATCCTGCCTCAGACACTGGCTGCATGACCCTGGGCAAGTCATTTAACCTTGCTTGCCCCAGTTTCTTCTTCTATAAAATGAAAGGGGTGGATGATGACCTCCTAAGTCTAAATCTGTGATCCTATAAATATGAATGAAAACTGGAGACTCATTGAGGGCAGAAACTTTTCTTTCTTGTCTTTTTATCTCTGGCCACTTAATAAGTGACTTGTCCCATCAGTTGGTCAGTCAACAGACATTCAAATGCTTAGCACTGTGCTAAGGACTAGGGTCACAAAAAGAGGTACAAGTAGTTCCTGCCTTCATGAAGCTTACAGTCTAATAATAAGGGAGAGAGGACAGGTAAGGAAATAGGGGATATATATACACACTATTTTTTTTTTAGGTTTTTGCAAGGCAAATGGGGTTAAGGGACTTGTCCAAGGCCACACAGCTAGGTAATTATTAAGTGTCTGAGGCTGGATTTGAACTCAGGTACTCCTGACTCCAGGGCCAGTGGTCTATCCATTGCGCCCTCTAGCCACCCCGTTGATATACTATTAACAAAGTAGAGGATAAGTTGTCTTAGAAGGGGAGGCTCTGGAAGCTAGAAGGCTGGTAGTGGAGTTAGGAGGATCTGAATTTGAGCCTGCTTCAGAAGCTTCCCAGCTGTGTGACTCTGGGCATGTCATGTTACCTCGCTCAGCCTCAGTTTTCCCCATCTGTAAAAATGGGACTAAGAGTAAGTCCATAGGGTTGTTGGTAGGACTGTGTAAATGACAGCTATTCTTAGAGAAGAATGGAGATGGAGGAGGGGGCCCTCCTACCAAAGGTGGTATTTGAGCATAATAAACGCCTGTTGGCTTAGAGCATGTACAAGAATAGAATTGTATTCTTTGCCATATTAAGACACATTAAGCTGCTGGATGGTGGATTTTCTGGTTGGCCTGTGTTCCCGACAGATTGCTTTAATAAGGTAACCATAGCCCCCAGGGCAGGCCAAGCCTGGGACTTGGAGTCTCAGTAAGATCTCTCACATGGCTGGGTTTCTGGAGGTTCCCTCCCATCTCAGGCAGGCTCCTTCCTTGTTCCCTGTGCTCCTCTGTGGGTCATTGTTCAGGGAGATTACCTGAGGACTTCGTAATCCTCTCTCAGGACTGGGTTTGGAGGCAAGAGCCAGATTCAAATTCTGCATCTGCTGAGGGTCCTTAGGCAGGTCTCTTTGGACCTCAGTCTGTCCGTCAACATTTACTAAGCATTTCTATGTTCCATCCACCGTTCGGAGAGCTAGGAATACAAAGAAAGGTTAAAAAAAATAGTCTCTGTGCTAGAGGAGCTCATAGTTTCCTGAAGGAGACAATATGCAAATGATCTGTGTACCAAAAGGTATCTAGAGGATAAATAATCAGCAGAGTAAAGGTGCTGAAATCAAGAGGATTTCCTAGAAGTCTCAGTTTCCCCATCCCCATCTAGGATGCTAGACTGGATCTTCTCTGCAGTTCCGGGAACTATGAGAAACTGAGATAGGGGAGGACTCAGAGCTATGTTATCTCAAGAGTGGGAAGGGGTCACCCAGGCCAAGTGATCTGTCGCCACCTCTGAGACAGGTGGCCACCCCCTCCTCAGGCAGTCCACACCACTTGGCAACTTTGGGAACTCGATCAGCAAACACTCCTCTGTCCCAGGGTGACCCAGGGTAAGCTTACGTTTCCATGTTCCCATTAGGTGATAGATACAACAGGTGGGACACAGATTTACCTCCACAAAGACAAACATGAACCTGTCCTTACCCTTAGGAGGTTACATTCTCTGGGTGTGTGAAGGAGAGACTCCCATATACATGTCTGTATGTATGTGGTCATTTACAAATTATAAATAGATATTTCTGGGAAGTCACACTAGGAATTGGGGAGACCAAGTTCTTTTTGGCTTTTCAACCTCTTGATTTTCAGAAATGTTTGTCAGCCTGTGAAATGCTCTTTCCTGAGAGATGAAAATGCCCCCAGACGGCCGTCTGAGTGCTTTGTCTTCATCTGAATTGGCAGATTGTCACCCAAATTCCCCTGATGTCTGTTTCTTGGGGTGGGTGGGCTAGCCAGGCTAATTAAGTATGTCTGGACTTTACAGCTGGAATGCAAAATTCTGAGAGATTTACAAGTTATGTGATGGAGGAGGAAGCAAGAGTTTCTTTTCTTTCTTTTTATTTTTTTTTAAGCTAGTGATATTTTGCAGTGAATGGAAAATCTAAGCTGACATTTGAAAGGTCAGATCCTCAAGTGTAGACCTATGCTTTGTAATCCTTCCTGTCAGTTGGTTGTGAGACAAGTCAAACAGGGCTTGCTTGTAGTGGGTTTTTGCTTTGGGTCGGGGAGAGGGTGGAGCACAGTTATGTTAGATCAGAGCCCAGAGTACATCTGATTCTGGACAAGGATAGCTGGTGTTCTGAGGGATGGATGGGTGAATGAATGGGTGGATAGATAGATAATTGGGTAGATGTGCAGATAGATGGATGAATGGATGAGTTAATGGATGGCTAGATAAGTAAATGGATAGATAAATAGATGGATGGTTGGGTGAGTGGATGGATAGATGAATGTGTGGATGGATGGATGGATGGATGGATGGATGGATGGATGGGTGGGTGGATGGAGAAATGGATAAATGGGTAGATGAGTGGATGGATGGATAACTGGATGAATAGATCAATGATGAGTGAATGGTTTTAGCATTGCTGGTCTTGCTTCTTCAAAGGAGTTAAGTATCTCTTTTAACAGCAAACCTTGAATGTTTGTGTGGATACATACCTCTGAAAGAACCTTTCCCCTGGCCCAGCAGGCTTTGGGATGTGTGATTCTATGTCAGATATGCTTTCTGAAACATCTTAGAATCCTGTCTGAGATCTAAGAGGTGGCTTAAGGTTCTGAGAGCCACTTATCTCTGATGAGTTCTGGCCAGAGTCTGGGGAGAATGAAGGTATGTTCTAGAAAGGGGAGTTAAGTATGACTTAACTTCCATGAAGGTCATTTTGGGGGATTTGAAATAAAAGTATGTGAAAACTGTCAGAAGACTTATAAAAGAAATCCAGAGACGTTTTTGTATTAAGGGAAGGGGGTGTGTGTGTAAAAAAAAACAGTTTGACAAGGTCCATCCCATAAAGCTGCCTCAGAGGAAAGACTGTTCCATAATGATGTTTTCCCTCACCAGATAATCTCAGTCAGACACTGCCGTTAGACTGGCTCATTCTCATGGCAAAGCACTTATTAAGCAATTATTATATGCTTGACCACATTACTAAGTACTAAGGATATAAAGAAGCAGAAAAAAAAAGTCCCTGTCTTCAAGGGGCTTATATTCCAGGAGGAGAGGAGAAGGATGTAATCAACGTATACCCAAATGGTTAATGGGTTCTGTGAAAAGAATGCAGAATCTTCAGGCAGAGGACCTGAATTCAAATCTCCACTCTTTAGCAAGAATCTTTCCTCTCCGGGTGACTAGGTGGCACAGTGGATAGAGCACTGGTTCTAGAATCAGGCATACCTAAGTTCAAATCGAGCCTCAGACACTTAATAATTACCTAGCTGTGTGACCTTGGGCAAGCCACTTAACCCCATTTGCCTTGCAAAAAAACTTAAAAAAAAAAGAAAAGAAAAAAAGAATCTTCCCTCTCTGGGGCCTCAGATTCCTCATCTGCAGAATGAGAGGGATTGGTTTGAATAGTTGAGTTCTGAGGTTTATTCCAGCTCTAAGCCTCTTACCCACTCCTGTGGCCTAATGTGGCTAAATTATTTTAAACTTGCAGAAATCTTACATTCTGGGGCTAAGCTTGTCTAATCAAGCATACCCTTTGACTTTTCTGTACACTAGTCTGCCTAGAACTGGCTGTCCCATTTGGAGACTGGCACAGAGAGTGCCCTTTCTCTGCCCCCTTCCCCTGGCTTATGATAAGAGGAAGATATATTGAGAACAGCAAGGGGCATTAGAGGTCTTATTGGCCAACCCCATTATTTTTCAGAGTAGGAAGGGACTTGGCCCAGGTCACAAGTAAAGACAAGTTGCAGAGTTAGGATTTGAACTCAGCTTCTCTGAGGACAAATTCATTAGTCTTTTCCTTTCAGTATATTCTCTCTTGCTTGTGAATCCTCTGAGAGCAAGCTTCCAAGACCAGAGACAAATTGTACTTACTAGAATGTGGTTCATCAGTTCAGCTATTTTATTTTTAATAATAGCTAGCAAGGTTTGCCAAGTGCTTTACAAATATGAATTCATTCTATCTTCACAACAACTACCATTAGCCCCATTTTACAGAGGAGAAAACTGAGATGGTCAACATTTAAATGATTTAGTCAAGGTCACATAACCAATAAGCATCTCTGGATAAATTTGAACTGACACCAGGACCTGTGCATTCTTATCCACTACTCAACCTGGCTTCCAGCTTAAAATATATGTTCTATTGATGTTCATTTTTTTTTGTAAGAGCATCACTTTTCTTTATAGAGTTGCCATTATGATAAAGAATAGCTGAGCATAACCATACCTGTGACAGTGTATGCCTCATTCCTCACCTGTCGGCCACCACCTTTTTTGCCAAAAGCCAAGAGGCCTGCTTCCCTGATCAGTTACTATATCAATCAGAAATCCTTCAGTATTGGGTTTTTTTTATTACTGTGATCATCATATAAATTGTGGGGTTCCCCCCCCAGTTCTGATTATTTCTTCCTATCCCAGTTTATCTAAGTCTTTCCCAAGTTCATCTAAGAATTCTTTGCATTTGCCCTTTTTTATAGTTCAATCATATCCTGTTACAATTCCTAGATGATGGTTTGCTTCCCCTTTCCCCAGATGGCGAACATTTGCTATCATACACTAAAGGCAAAGGTAGCAAATGGTCTGGCTAATAATATGGCGGGAAGAACACAAAGCATCTGTGATGAACCAAACACTCAATGGGTAGTTTCTTTGGCACAGGGAACTAACTCTTAGGCAAGGAAATTCTTCTTACCAGCTCTGGTAAGAGAACTGCTACCTGAGAAGTGAAGTGGGCTGCCCAGGGGCACACCACCTATACCTTCCTACCTTCTGGTCAGACACCTTGCTGCCCCTCTCAATGGACTATTGTTTGTTATTTAGTCTTTTTTTCTTTTAGTCATGTCCAACTCTGTGATCTCTTCTGAGGTTTTCTTGGCAAAGATACTGGAATGATTTGACATGTCCTTCTGCAACTCATTTTACTTGGGAAAACTGAGGCAAATAGGGAGAAGTGATTTGCCCAGGGTCACACAGCTAAGAACTGTCTGAGGCTGGATTTGAACTCAGGTTTGCCTCTCTCCAGGGCTGATGCTCTCTCCTCTGCATCATCTAGTTGCTTCATCTCCTTCTCTACACTCACTGTTACTCTGGACACCATCAAATTCATTGAGTTCCAGCCCTCTCTGCCTCTTACCTGTTCTGTTTGCTCAGCTTCCCAGTATCTCCCCTCTCTAATCTATCTTTCAAACAACTGCCAAACTGATATTCCTAAAGCACAGTTTCTGAATGTGCCACTTTCTTGTTCAAGAAGCTTCAGTGGCTCCCTACTACCATTGAGTTCAGATATAAACTTCTCTGTTTAGCGTTAAGGTGCCAGGCCACTTTTCAGGTTGTCTTTTAGAGGTGCTCCATATTCCAGCCAAATTGATCTTTTTCTGTTTCCCATACATGTTGCTATGTGATATGCTCTCCATCTTCTGCCTCTTGGTCTAGTTCCTTTCAAGGCTTAGTTTCCAGTAGCTCATGCTCTTAGTTAACTGCAGTTCAAACAAATGATTATCTGGAAATTTATGGTCTCGGTTTCCATGCTCAATCACAATTCCCAGACAGGGGTCCTTAAGCAATTGTAATGTTAGGAGGACCCATCTGTGGCTGTGTGTTCAATGGGCAGGCAGGCCTGGAGCTGTAGTGAGAAAGGGGAAAAAAGAAGAGGAAAGAGTCAAGTGAAAGGGGACTGGGGTCTATTTCGACTAGAAAGGAGGACTGGGTTGGGGGTATGGTATGATTGCTCTGTTCATCTAGTTGAAGAATTGGTCTTATGGGAGAGAGAGGGCTTAGATGTCTGCTTATTCCCCAGTGACAAAACTAGGGATGATGGGTAGAAGATGCTAAAATGGAAATTGTGATTTGATGTCAAGAAAACTTCCTGACAAAAGAAATGTATTCCAGAATGGACTGGACTTCCTGACTGGGGAAGGGAACTGTCTGTACAGAGGATAGGTGACATATGCCAGGGATGTTGGGAAAGGATCATTAATTTAGAGAAGGAGGGAACTTTAGATGCCATCTACTCCAATCCCTTCAATTATCAGATTAGGGAAATGAGGCACAGAGAAGTGAGGTGAATTGCTTGAGATCCAGCAAGTGGCTGAGTCAGGATTTGGACCCATACTTTTTCATTCTGAGGTGTGCTATTCCATTTTTCTCTCTTTTTTACTCAAAAATTATTTTGTTGATTGTTGTTTTTTGTTATTTTTTTGTTTTTTTTTTGCAGAGCAGTGGGGGTAGCTCACAGCAAGTCAATTTTTAAGTGTCTGAGGCTGGATTTAAATTCAGGTCCTCCTGATTTCAGGGCCAGTGCTCTTTCCACTATGCCACCTAGTTGCCCCTTAAATTATTTTATTTTAAAGGGAGAAAGGCCCACCAAGTATGTGTGGACACCAGAGCCACCCTCCCCTGTGACTGACTGAGTTGCTAGCCAGAATTTGTTCTAAATGATGTTAATGTTAATGATGACACTATTTCAGGCTTATGAACAGAAGCTGTTCTAGCCACCAGAGGGGGTGGGGAGAGAACAAGTATTTATTAATCACCTTTGGTGACTCTCATTTGATGAAAAGAGGAGTTGACAGGTTCATGTGCATTGTTATCTTGCATGTTGGGAGAAATGATTGTTCCTGGGTTCTGAAACTGAGCATTATTGTCTAATCATCCCTCTTCAGAGAGGTGCTTCAAACAAAAAAGCCTCTGCTCTCAGCAAACAGCTAGTCCAGGTTAGCTGCCAAGAGCAAGGAGAGGACACATCTCACCTGTTGTTATTTCTGGTCCCTTGTTGAGATCCTCCTGATACAATGTTGATTGGGAAAGTCACTGGTCATTGATGTTGGTTGGCAAGTGTGTGAGTGGTCTCTTTACCACCATCTCTCACCCCCAGCGACTCTCTGGATACTGCCACTTCACTCCATCTAGGGTCATGTGGGGTAAATTATTTCAGCTGCACCTTTTGTTCTTTCCACCAAATCAACCCATCCAAACCATTTATGATCCAGTCCAGGCAGATGAGACAGGCCCATAAAAAAAGTGTGATGGCAGGTAGAATGTGATCTCAGTTCATTGGTAAGCTTTTTTTTTAAGGGCATACTAGATATAGATAAATGAAGGAGAACACACACACACACACACACACACACACACACACACACACACACCCCTCTCAGGAATCTTATTTTCTAGCAGCGGAAGCAACATATATACCTGCATAAGAAATAGAAGGTATTTCTGGCCAGGGGGGATAAAGAGGGGTTCAGTTAGCTATAGAGAAATGGAGGGAATCTGGAAAGGATTCCAGTAAGACCGGGGATTTAGCATACCATCTGTTGTTAATGAATTTTTTTATTAAAAAATTATTAGGGCTTGAATTCAATGTACACAAGATGTTTATCTGTAAAGTAAGCAAGAACTACATATGAAGCAAATCCAAAGTAATTTTTTGGAGAGAGAATAAGTTTGGTTGATTTGCTTGTTTATTTTTACTTTGTAGCAGCAGTTACATAGTAGGTACTTAATAAGTGCTTGTTTATTGAAATTATATTGAAAGAAGACATGGAGAACAGCAATGTCTGGAAAAATCTGAGGAGAAAGCAAACCAGGATGACATCAGGGAAAGTTTTCTAGAGGAAGAGAAACCCTTGAGTCTGGACCTTGAAAGCAGAGAGGGATTTTAAGAGGCAGAAATGAGGAAAGTGCATCTTGTCCCTCCCTGCCCTCCCAGAAGATGGGCTTCTGCAGAATGCTTGAGGCTTGTAAGATGCCCACATTCTGGCAGGTGTCACGGGGACTCTGTGCATTCCTGGTCTGCTCGTAACACCCTGCTTGGAATCACACCCCCAAAGGCAACACCTCTGAGCCTTAGCCCTGCTTCACCTCGTCCTCCTGAATCACTCATCTCTGCTCAGTCCTGTACTGGTTACTTTGGGGCTTGTGTTTTGGGGATCACACGCTACCTCTGTTAGCCTCTAAAGGCCTGCATCCCAGGATCCTGGCAGTTTTAATAAGTATCCCCAAAGTTCTTGGCAGAACCCTGGGGTGGTGCAATAAATACTTGTTGCCCAGTTGATTCTGGGTTTGTCTAGAAAGTAAGGAGTTCAACCAGAGCCCTCTCCCCCCACACCAAGGTAAAACCTGAAGATCTCAAAGTCCCTCTGTGCTTGGCAGCCTATGTATCAATACTAGATCAGCCAATGTTGACAATGGACAGCTCTCTTCTCCTTTCTGAGTGAGACTCATTGGCCTCATCTATAAAATAAATGGGTTCAAACAAAAGCAAGATGTTCATTAGGGTCCCTTCCAGTTCAAACATCCTATGATGCTGTGAGATTGGCATACATGCTGTTTCCCACTTGTAAAGCACTGTGTGAATGTGAGCTGTCTTTAGTTCTGCAGGAAAAAGGCAGAAAAGACCACTAAGAATCATGGAAAGATGTGGGCTGCTCTGGGGGAGTCACTAACAAGATGCTGTCTATCTTGGAAGCCATTTGTCCTCCCTTCTCTTATGCCTCTCTCTCCCCTTTCTCTTACCTTACTCCTTCTCTCTCTCTCCTTCCTTCCTCTCCCTCCCTTTCTCTCCCTCCTTCTCTCTCACTCTCTCCCCCTCACCTCCCTTTTCTCATCTCTCCTTCCTTCCTTTCCCTCCCTTTCTCGCTCCTCTTCTCTCTATCCCTTGCTCTCATTCTCTGTTCCTCTCCCTTCTGCTTTCCTCTTTTCCCTTTCTCTCTTTTCCTCATCTCCCTTCTCCTTCCTCTTTCCTTATCTCTCTTCTCCCCTTCTCTTTTTTCCTCTCCTTTTCTCTCTCACTCTCCCCTTTGCTATCTCTCTGGATGGTGTCAGAATCTCATTTAGTACCCATGGGATGCTATTTCATATTGTTCAAAATAAGGGGGTTAGATTAGATGACCGCCAAGGCCCCTTCGTGTTCTAATGCTGTCATCTCACCAGCACCTCTCATTTCTCCCTCCACCTTTCTTTAAATCAACTATCATGAGTAAATCATTAATCTGTAAATGAAAGGAAACTGTTGACATTTGTCCTATTGTAAACCCAGCTCCTGTTAGAGATGACCCCAGGAGCCCTTGCTTTGAGGCTCCTATGGTGCAGGGTGTGGGTATGGGGAGGGGGGCAAGGACCAATACAATCTGCCATCCTGAAAACTAAATAATAAAAAATCATCCACCCATTTTTCCTTAACTGACTGGTAAAACCCCATTGACCAGGATGAACCCTTGATGGAAGGCTAAACTAGAAGCTCCTTGAAAGTAGGAACTGGTTTTTTGCCTCTTTCTGTATCTCCAGTGTTTAGCATAAATATTTATTGAATTGGAGTTGTATTTTTTTTTAGTAAGACAATAGAGTTAAGTGACTTGCCCAAGGTTACACAGCTAATATGTATCAAATCTTTGAGGCCACTCAGGTCCTCCTGATTCCAGGGCCAGTGCTCTATCCATTGTGCCACCTGACTACCTTCTTGGGTTGGATTTTTTGGGGTTTTTTTTTTTTAGGTTTTTGCAAGGCAATGGGATTAAGTGGCTTGCCCAAGGTCACACAGCTAGGTAATTATGAAGTGTCTGAGGCTGAATTTGAACCCAGGTACTCCTGACTCCAAGGCTGGCGCTTTATCCACCACTCCACCTAGCTGCCCCTGGGGTTGGATTTTTAAAGGATGGTTTGGAGTTCGCTGGGTAAAGGGCATTCCAGTAATAGGGTACTATATGCTCAAATGCACTGAGGTAGTAGAGTCAGAGTACCTTGGGGGATTAAAATTAGTCAATTTTGTCCAGTTTTATTGGCACATAGAATGTGTAGAAGAATATATGAAAAATAAGGAAATAAAGAGAATATGTAGAGAAAATGTAAGATAAGGAAAGACAGAGTAATTCTAGATGGGGAAGGGACTTGAATGCCAGGCAGATGAATTTGAGCTTGACTTAGGTAATAATGATAAGAATCCCAGGTTTTAGAACTGAAAGGAATATTAGAGTTCATTTTTACAAATGAGGAAACTAAGACCTAGAGAGGTTTAGTAATTTTCCCCAAATCACTCAGTGTTTGGCAGGGTTAGGGTTCAAACTCAGGTTCTCTGATCCTATAGCCTGTAGACTTTCTGCTTTGCCAACTAAGGCCCAGAGAGGAGTGACTTGGCCAAAGTCTCACAGATCTCTGGTGTCAACAGGACTGGTATCTGAACCCTCCCTGCCCCCACAGGCCTAGATTCCAAATCACACATTCTTTCCACTCTACCACATGTTGCCTTGACAGAACAGGAGTCTCAAGCTCTTCTCCCCTTGCTCTCCCAAATGGGAGAGCTATGATAGTGGTTTAAATAAAGAGTGGAATGCAATCTTTCAGCTTCCCAAGACTCCCAAGTCATTACCCAGCTGCTGTCAGACAAACACAGTCTGAGATGCAGTCGACAATGATGGCGGCGACGTTGGCAGGAATGATTAGACACCCAACTCTGTCCTCATCCTCTTTGGGAAGCCTGGCCCCCTTCCCCGAGGCAACTGGCAGAGAGCCTCGGGTGCCAGCCTGACTACCAACTCCCCTGTGTGGCATGGGGAGCTCATCTCCACTCCTGCCTGGGAAGCTTTGGAGTTTATGGTTTAATAAGGCAGGCTGTCTTCTCCCATGACGGCTCCTTGGCTGAGTTTCCTCCCTCCCTGCATTGGAGCTAGGCAAGTGGAGATGAGCTTAGGGCTTTTCCTCCACCTCCCAGTTTCATTTCCTTCCTGGCACATGATCCTCCCAGGCTTTTCCCTCCCTGGATTACTGCTCAGGATTGATGGGCTAATAACCACCAGCTTGATGGTGATCTCCACTGTCTCTGTGGGCAGGAGGTAAAAGGAAGCATCTCTACCCACAGTATCTATACTGGGGAGAGACTGGTGAGGGAAGTGTGAACTCCTTGGGTCAACTTTTGGGAAATCATTCCATGGTTTCCACATTTCTATACTGAGGAGTGAAAGATAGCAGAAAGAAGCATGGGGCAGACCAAAATCACTTAGTCCATCACAGAACCAGCATCTACTTTGTGCTAACCTCCAAAATGAAACAGTCCCTCCCCTCCAAGGAATTCAGACAGATAGATGTTTACAGAAAGCAACTAAGGAGATGTAATAGATTCACCCTGTTCCTGAAAACATCTTGTACCTCTTTCAACTGCCCTGACTAATGGGCTTCCACCTTTGCTTGAAGCTCCTTCTCTGGGGTAAGTCCACTAAAGATTAAAGAAACTCAGACCATGCAGTCCAATTCCCTTGTTTTACAGATGAGGAAACTGAGGTCCTCAACAGTAAAGTATGTTAAATCAGAGTATCATAGAAGTAGACCTAGAAGGCACCAATCCATTGCCCCATTTTAAGGATGAAAAATCAAAATCAAGTATTTATTATATGCCTACTAAATGAATACCACCTCTCCTCTCAAAGAGCTTACATTCTGCTACGAATCCATCATCACCCAATGCATCCCATTTCCACTCTGTACAGCTCAGAATTGTTGAAAGGTTGTTCTTGCATCAATGTCCCCTTTTCCAACTTCAACCCCTTCTGGTTCTCCACCCCTCCTTTCAGGACCAAGCTGAATATTTCTGATCTATCTTCCCCGAGAACAACTTCCTAATATTTGAAGACAGATGTTAAATGCCTCACCAAGTCTTCACCAGAGGATATGGTCTGAATTCTTCTACTTACTAGAACCCCATCCTCCAATTCCCAAGATGCAGTGTTCTCTCCAGCCCCTGCCCCCCCACAGCTGGGCACACTTCCATCTGCTTGTCTGTTCCAAGGTCCTCTCCTCCTGCAACAGAATATTGTGAAGCCTCCCTTTCCTACTGGAGATCCCAACTGGCCCCAGCTGCTTTCTATCCCTCCCTGATGTTGAGCAAGGCCACTTGGCCCCAGGGCAGCCAGCTGGGCTTGTTGTTTTTAGAAAACTCTCTTCAACCTCACTCAAAAGGCCATTTGTGGCTTAACCATTTTTGGGGGTGTCTTTGAGTTCTGTCTGAAAAACACTTTTTCACCCACCCAGCTCATATGGTGACACCCCTTTGACCTCAGCTTGATGGGGTATTGCTACGTGACTGCTCATTTGGCTGAAGGAGGAAATTGTTTTAACATGCAGAGCCACAGAATTTTTGGTATTTTGAATCTTAGGCCCTAGTAAGATGGGGGGGAAAAAAGACTGTGGGCTTTTGTTGTGGGGGAATTACTCATGAGAGAGGGCAGGCAAATTTCCGAAGGTCACACAGCAAATCAGGTACCAGAGGCCCGTGAAGGGCCGTGGTAGCCAGGCAGCTCTGGTAATGTTAGGAAGGTCTGAAGAAAAGATGTTTCTCCCTGGGGTGCTGCATTTCAGCAGTAATATGGAGGAAATAAAGGATATGGTGATAAGCAATTATTAAGTGTTTACTGTATGTTGAGCCTACTGAGACAGTCCTTGTCTTCAAAGTACTTACATTCTACAAGCCTGAGGAAAGAGGGGAGGGCCACACCACATGCCTTATCAATTTTAGACAAATTAAGCATGTATACAGTTAGAGGATTAGTTGAGGATCAAAAGAGGAGACTGGGACAAGAGAACAGTTTTTGAGTTGTTGAAGGGGAGCCTTAAAGAAGCAGGATTAGCATCTTAATCGGTTTTGCTACAAGAGTAGAACTGAGAATAATATGTGGGAGGTGCAGAGAGCCAGAATAGAGCTGCCCCACAGTGGAATGCACTTAGAGAATGCCGGATGTTCTCCAGATGACCACTGCTCTGGAGGGGCTTCTCTATCCATTTGGGACGGAACGTGTCCAAAGGCTGTGCTAGCTCTGAGCTGCTGTAGTTCTGTGGATGCTGCTGCAAGGGAATTTCCAAGGTAAGAGACTTAGGATAGGGGCTCTTAATCCTTTTTGTGATCTGGACCTCTCAGATGGTCTAGACCCTTTCTGCGAAGGATGGTTTTAAATGCATAAAATCAAATGTACAGGATGACTCAAAAAACCAATTGCTTTCAAACGGAGTGAACAAAATATTAAAGAAAAGCAGAGCCCTGGATCCCTGGCCTGTCTGGAGAGCTCCCCGTACATTCCAGAGGCCCTGGAATTTGAACTTGAACTGAATTCCTGAGGTCTCTTGGGCTAGAGAAGAGATGATTTCAGCAAGGCATGAGAGATGATCAACATCTTTAAATATTATTATTCAGATATGTGGGGAAAACAGAGCAAGCTCATTCTGCTTGACCCCAGAGGCAG